>NC_084637.1:2739833-2857039 GCF_033978795.1 Nerophis ophidion
GGATAGTTTACACTTTCTTAATCGTTTGGGCTTTATCAATAGTTTGGGCTTTGGCTGGGGCTTTGTCAGTAAACTAAGGATGACTGTGACCTCGTAAAAACGTTTTTATATAGTTGTTTGGTCGCTGATTCTGTGAATCGTTGGTACATGCAATGAACAGGATATCCAATAATTGGTGGGTTCTTCCATCCCGGTCACTGTATTTGTCTCCCACGCAGGACACTTTGCCCGAGGCAAAGGGGTTGTTAAGACATGGACGCTTTACTGACCAAGATGCTGACTTATGGCCCCAAGCTGGTCCCCAAGCACCGGAGGATGGATGCCTACTGCTCTTTAAGAGGATTGGTTCAATGCAGACGACAAGTATTTCTGTTCATTGCATATCACAGTACACAGGAAGGCCCTTAGGCTTCTTGTGGGCCAAAACAAGACTTTTTGTGACCCCAGTTTGGTCTTAAATATCATACAATAATATTACATTCCTGATGTGTTCCCACTGAGCCTCCGAAACCTAACATTGTCGCCCCACATACACAGACTCACTATGTTTACATGCAATCAAAATTAATTATTGACTTAATTTGGTTAAACATAGCTTTGGAAAACACATGCAAAAGTATTTTTTTTGCATGCAGCATCCATCTTGCAATGTCTCAGGGATTTGTGACGTTTAATAATCATACAACCTGTCATTAGTCACTTAAATACGATTAGAAATCTGTGGAGTTTTTCTTTTCTTCAGATTGTAAGGTAAAAGTTATTTGATTCATTTAGGGCAGGGGTCGGCAACCCAAAACGTTGAAAGAGCCATCCTGAACCAAAAATACAAAAATAAATCTGTCTGGAGTCGCAACAAATGAAAAGCAGTATAATAGTGTTGCAATCAAAGTAACACATGACTCAAGTGTCTTTATTAGCTATGATAGCCTACTATCAAAATGACTATGTGTCGCAGGCTGAAGCAAATCTTCGTTGACAGAAATGTTGAAATGTAATATTTATTCTACACATTTTTACAACATTAGAAACCATTAGTAAATCAGAGGCTACTCAGAAGGTGAGATAACTCCTGGAAATGACTGGCATTTAATGGCCACAGGTATAGATGTGTGTGGCCAAGTTAAAGGAAACGACAGGCTGTCTTCTTTTAATAGTTATTAGAATCTTTGGCAAGCCAAGTAACATTTGCTGTGGTCTGGAACAAAATGCAGTCAATATATACGGATAATGTGTCATGAGACATGCACTATTTAATTATATAAAAAGAAGATTCAAGTAAAGAATATTAAATGAGGCATGAAAATGCAATATGTATATACAGTTAGTTTATGTGTGTATATATATATTTATATATCATTCGATCCATTTTCTACTGCTTATATATATATATATATATATATATATATATATATAAATACATACATACATACATACATGTATGTATGTATGTATGTATGTAGATATGTGTGTGTATATATTCATATATATATATATATACACATACATACATACATGTATGTATGTATGTATGTGTATATGTATGTATGTATGTGTGTGTGTGTATGTATGTATGTATATATAAATATATATAGATATATATATATATATGTATATACACACACACATATCTACATACACATATACATATACACGTACACACATACATACACATATATCCATATACATATATATACATATACATTCATAAATATACACATACACATACATACACATACACATATATACATATACATATACATGTACATACCTATACATTCATATATATACACATCCATGTGTATGTATATGTATATGTATATGTTTACAAGGAGGCAATTGAGGAAAGGGATATTGTATCTTTGTTAATCAGCCTTCTTAAAGACATCTATATATCTTTGTTGCCTCCATGTGTTCACCTTCATGCTGAGGACACATTGTCTGTTTCTCTATTTTATACCTCTTCTGTTCCTGTCCCCGGAAATTCGAGTCGACCTAAAAGACACAAAAGGAAATCGATTACATGCTCTGTTTTCATGCATAGTGGAGACAACATTTGGAGGTGAGAACATCTAAACATATCCACAAAGTGAGGCGAGCAACTTAAGAAACCTGAAAGGACAAGCTATCTGCGCAACACGCTACAAAATAATTCCCGGCGGCGGGGCAGGAAACGGCTCAGCGTTGTGCTCCGCAGAAGCAATGACACTGTACTTTGCCAGCTTGCTCTTCTAAAAGCAATAATAGAGAATATCCCGTCTGAATGGGACTCCAAGATCCTTCACGGTGAATTGAAGGAGGGGAGATCCGCGGATGCCTCGGGAGCCACCGAATGCCTTTCCTTAAGCTGAGTATTCAGAGAGAGGGAGCGATGGCTGAGGTGGGTGTTGGGGGGGGGGGGGGGGGTGCAGGAGAAGATGACTATACCTCCTCCTTCTCCTTCTCCTCCTCCTCGTCGACACCTTTTAGTTTCTGTCGGAGGAAGCTAAGCAAGTGCCCTCATTACAGCCATCATCACCGCCACTCTCATCATCATCATCATCACCATCATCATGGCTGGAAACCATCAGCATCACCATCAGCATCATGGATGGTGCAGTATTGTCTGTTTACCCCCCGGTTGTCAGTGCAGGTTACAATCCGTAATCCATGAATGCTTCGGAATTAGAATGGCCCTTGTGAGTTTTATTTCTCGGCTGCTTTCTCTTCCTACGCTGCCCCCGTCCTCCTCTCTTTTTTTCCCTTCTTATTATTATTTTTTTTCCCGTGCCGTGGTCGTCGTCGTTGTTGTTGTCGTTGTTGTTGTTGCCCTGCGGGCTTTACCGATGCTCTGTGGCCCCCAACGTTTATTCCTCCTAATCTCAGCCTCATCTCCAGGCGAGCTGTGACAGATGGTTATAGGCACACAATAGTATTAAGACTTCTTTCTTTTCCTCACCCCTCTGCCGCCACCTCTCCCACGCTGCTTTTTTCTCCCCCCCCCCTGTAAGACACAACGATCAGACACTGCCGGCTGACTCCGGTGGAAGTAAAGTGGGCTTCAAATGCTTTCTCCCAGCTCTCCGCTCCGAGGTAGGATGCATTAACCCCGGGGTGTCCGAAATCTGGCCCGCAGGTCATTTTTAACGGCCCCACGGTTCATTTTAAAAATACGATTGAAAAATATTTTAAACGTAAAAAGTGATATAAAGGAGCAATTGGGTGAAATGTAACAAGAAAATGTTGTAATGCAGAGGTTCTTAACCAGGGTTTGATCCAACCCCAGTGGTTCAAGCCACACCCCACTCATCGTGTACATAAAAACTTCTCCCTATCGGCATATTAGGGATTCAGCAACAGCAGAACCCAAACTAATTTGCAGGTGTGTCATTTGTTACGAGTTCATGCACTGTGTTGGTTGTGTTCTTTGAACCAGGTGATGTTCATGCACCAGTAAAACATCACATAACTTTGTCTTGAATTTGAAAAACATTGTATTTTTCACTAAAAAGAGTTCGGTGGATGCGCGTATGAAACTGGTGGGGTTCAGTACCTCCAACAAGGTGAAGAACCACTGGTTTACTGCTGCCATGCAGGCTGTTTCTTTCTTTAAAAAACTAATAATGAATCAAAATCAATGTCATTATGAATTATTGACCTATTCAAGGCTCCAATTATCCATCCATCCATCCATCATCTTCCGCTTATCCAAGGTCGGGTCACGGGGGCAGCAGCCTAAGCAGGGAAGCCCGGACTTCCCTATCTCCAGCCACTTCGTCTAGCTCTTCCCGGGGGATCCCGAGGCGTTCCCAGGCCAGCCGGGAGACATAGTCTTCCCAACGTGTCCTGGGTCTTCCCCGTGGCCTCCTACCAGCTGGACGTGCCCTAAACACCTCCCTAGGGAGGCGTTCGGGTGGCATCCTGACCAGATGCCCGAACCACCTCATCTGGCTCCTCTCCATGTGGAGGAGCAGCAGCTTTACTTTGAGTTCCTCCCGGATGGCAGAGCTTCTCACCCTATCTCTAAGGGAGAGACCCAAACTCATTTGGGCCGCTTGTACCCGTGATCTTGTCCTTTCGGTCCTAACCCAAAGCTCATGACCATAGGTGAGGATGGGAACGTAGATCGACCGGTAAATTGAGAGCTTTGCCTTCCGGCTCAGCTCCTTCTTCACCACAACGGATCGATACAACGTCCGCATTCCTGAAGACGCCGCACCGATCCGCCTGTCGATCTCACGATCCACTCTTCCCTCACTCGTGAACAAGACTCCTAGGTACTTGAACTCCTCCACTTGGGGCAGGGTCTCCTCCCCAACCCGGAGATGGCACTCCACCCTTTTCCGGGCGAGAACCATGGACTCGGACTTGGAGGTGCTGATTCTCATTCCGGTCGCTTCACACTCGGCTGCGAACCGATCCAATTATGTCACATTAAATATTCCACTTTGAGATATTTTTGGGGCAAATGTTGCATATTTTGTGTTTCCATCCATCCATTTTCTACCGCTTATTCCCTTTCGAAGTCGCGGGGGGCGCTGGCGCCTATCTCAGCTACAATCGGGCGGAAGGCGGGGTACACCCTGGACAAGTCGCCACCTCATCGCAGGGCCAACACAGATGGACAGACAACATTCACACTCACATTCACACACTAGTGTTTGCCGTATAAAAAACGGAGCTGTTTTTTTTTTTTTTTTTAAAGAAGGGCCTAGAACAGGGGGGTCAGGAACCTTTTTGGCTGAGAGAGCCAAAAAGACGAATATTTTAAAATGTATTTCCGCAAGAGCCGTATAATATTTTTTTTAACACTGAACACAACTAAACACGTGCATTTTTAAGTAAGACCAACATTTCTAGAGTATAATAGGTCTCTTATTCTTTGTAATAACATTGTTATTCTGAAGAAAACTGTGGAGGGGGCGTGGCCTGCGGGCCTGCAGCAAACTGGGGTGTGCCAGGACCGACCTCGAAATCAGCGACAAGTGCGTAGATGGCCCACCTGGGCCTTGTTATCTAATCACCTGTCGCTCTGTTATTAGCAGCAGCCAGGAGGAGGGTCGGGGTTGGGGCTGGGGCTGGAGCCAGAGCGCGAGCGAGAACGGAAGAGAAAAATACAATTGCTGGAAAGCAACTGAGGGACTTATTGAAAAATAAAACAATAATGTAACCCTGAAACAGGCTCTCATGTCGGTGCTTGGTGGTCTGAAGAACCCCCAGAAGGACAAGCCCCACACTAACCAATAATAAACAAATAACTTCTTACCATTAACGCAACTTCTTGAACAGGTGCGGTAGAAACGGATGGATGGCTTAAAAATGCATGAGAATGTTTTATATTTTGAACATTATTTTTAACACTGTAATGACAAGTGGAATTATTAATTACACTTGTGTTAAGCAATGTCAGCTCAGATTTATCCGAGAACCAGATGCAGTCATCAAAAGAGCCACATCTGGGCCTAGAACAAACAAACAAAAAACATAAACAACAATAAAACTTATAATTGTGTCAAAAGTAAACGGTAAAAAAAATGTATAATTTATTTTCTAACACTTTAATGAGTAGGACCCTTTTGGATCCCCAATAATTTTAGTGTGACTTGTTTTTAAGTGTCATTGCTCAAAAAATAATAATTAATTAAAATCAAAGGTGTTATGAGTTGTTGACCTTTTGAATGCTCCAATATTATATAATCTCAAATATTCCACTTAAAAAAATTATTGGGTGAAAATATTGCATATTTTGTGATTTTTCCATAAAAAAACTGTTTTTTTCGTGACAAAAAGAGCATACAACTAAAATCTTTAAAATCCTTATATTGACAAATAGACCTAATGTTGATTTAGAGATTCAAGACTTGAATAATAATGAAAAAATAATACTGAATAATGACACATTTTTAATATGTTTTTGACCAAAACCCTTTGGGGTCCCCAGGATCAAGCCTGAGTGGAGGTCGAAATGTATATTTTTTATACATATATTGCATTATTCTTTAAAATAAAAATGATCAAATTGGCCCCTGCTTGCTTTGATTTTTCAGTGTGCGGCCCTCGGTGGATAAAGTTTGGACACCCCTGCATTAACCGAACAGAGATTTATTTTAAAAAATATATATATTTCCATATTTTCGCTTCCTCCTGTTCACACATATCCTGGCGGCATTATAAATTCCAGACGCCGTCGGTCTAATTCCGATCCAGCCGTCACCTGGATGATGCATGGTGCTAAATAAGGTGTGTGAAATTAACTCTCCCGCCGCCGCCGCTGTGCTTTACCTTTTGAACCCGCCTCCCTGGAGGCATCCTGACAAATTGACTGCATTCTTGATTTTTGAAAATTAGCCTCTTAACTTTGGCCGTGACAAACGAGGTTGGGCATGCCTTCCCAATGGAACCCATGGGGATTTATTTCCATTTTTTTTTTTTTTACTTCACTCTGCATGTCTTTAGCCGTCCATAAACACCCAAGTGGAATTATTGAATAGTAATATTTGCAGATAACACATTGGGCTTTGCCCTAAGACATGGATATAGAAATATATACACACACAGTATCAAAAGTGGGTAGTAATGCGCTACATTTATTTCGTTACATCTACTTGAGTAAGAATTGTACTTCCAAGAGTAGTTTTAATGCAACATACTTTTACTTTTGAGTATATTTATAGAGAAGAAACGCTACTTTTATTCCGCTCCATTTATCTACATTCGCTACTAATTTTTATCGATCTGTTAATCCACGCTTTCTTTATTTGTTTTGTCAGAGAGACCTTCAAAGTAGGATCTATCACATGCCTGCGTTTCACCAATCAAATGCAGTCACTGGTGACGTTTGACTCCGTTTCACCAATCAAATGCGGTCAATGGTGACGTTTGACTCCGTTTCACCAATCAAATGCGGTCACTGGTAACGTTTGACTCCGTTTCACCAATCAAATGCAGTCACTGGTGACGTTTGACTCCGTTTCACCAATCAAACAGAGCCAGGCAGTCACATGATTAACTGCACACTTTTTTTTATTTTTATTTTATAAACCTTTATTTATAAATTTCAACATTCAAAAACCGTTGAGAGATGATCATCAAAATAAGTACAAAAACAGTACAAAACAGCACCAGGGGGTTGTAAATTCAAAGTAACTAAAATAGAATGCAAAAAACACCCTCAGTGTGACCTGTATGGCTGTTGACCAAGTATGTCTTGCATTCACTTATGTGTGTGTGAAAAGCCGTAGATATTATGTGATTGGGCCGGCAGGCAAAGGCAGTGCCTTTAAAGCAGGCCCCCAATATTATTGTCTGAGTGGAAATCGGGAGAAATTCGGGAGAATGGTTGCCCCGGGAGATTTTCGAGAGGGGACCAGAAATCCGGGAGTCTCCCGAGAAAATCAGGAGGGTTGGCAAGTATGTCAATCATTCAACTCCCTTGCTCTTTCTGTCTCTGCCCCTCCCTCATGAATGCTGCTGCGTGTGCACACCTTCACATTTTGATTTGCTTTTAACCCCTTCTCAACTCTGAACGTACATTGAAAATACACGCAACACTGACTCAAAATGCTCAAAATGATGGAATGGATTAGGCAAATATGTATATATATATATATATATATATATATATATATATATATATATATATATATATATATATATATATATATATATATATATATACATATATATATATGTGGGGGCGGCGTGGTGCAGCGGGAGAGAGGCCGTGCGCAACCCAAGGGTCCCTGGTTCAAATCCCACCTAGTACCAACCTCGTCACGTCCGTTGTGTCCTGAGCAAGACACTTCACCCTTGCTCCTGATGGGTGCTGGTTAGCGCCTTGCATGGCAGCTCCCTCCATCAGTGTGTGAATGTGTGTGTGAATGGGTGAATGTGGAAGTAGTGTCAAAGCGCTATACAAATAGAACCCATTTATCATTCATATATATATATATATATACATATATTTGCACCGCAACAGAACATAAACACCACAGAACAAATTCCCAGAAATCCCCTGCAGCACCAACTCTTCCGGGACGCTACAATGTAAACAAACACCTTTTTTGACGACATTTATTCAGTGTCAGGTTGTGACGCTGATTTGACCATTGAATTGTGATCATTTCCCGAGCAATTTTCTACAACACAAATACAACGTTTAAACTATATACTTTTTATGATATTTATCATAACCAGTATTTTACAACACAAATACAACATTGAAACAACATACTTTTTGACAATGTTTAATCAATGTTGGGTTCTGAGGTAGATTTTTTTTTTCCATTATTATTATTATTACTTTTTATTTCTTCAGTCAGTCTTCAACCATACAGTTTTTCAAAAACAGTTGTACAATCATAAATTGAAAATGTTGCAGACCAAAAGGGGTTTAGGCTGAAGTTGAACACTTATTGTGTCTAACCTTATAAACAATGTCTAAAATGTGGGTTCTTCCGAGGATGTTGTAGTCGTAATGATTTGTGCAGTCCTTTGAGACATTTGTGATTTGGGGCTATATAAATAAACATTGATTGATTGATTGATTATTGTGCCTAACCTTATAAACAATGTCTAATACACCTGACATCCACTGTATTGATACCACGTACAATAGCGTATCTAGTCAATACTACTATGATTACATTTATATTTCTAACATCACAAATTCTTCTTTAGTTTGTTTTTTAAATATATATTATGTTTATAAACTCAGGAAATACGTCCCTGGACACACGAGGACTTTGAATATGACCAATGTATGATCCTGTAACTACTTGGTATCGGATAGATACCCAAATTTGTGGTATCATCCAAAACTAGTGTAAAGTATCAAAGAAGAGAAGAATAAGTGATTATTACATTTTAACAGAAGTGTAGATAGAACATGTTAAAAGAAAAAGTAATATTTAATATTTAATTTTCTACCACTTGTCCTTAATAATGTTGACTAAATAATATAAACATAAATGACACAATATTTTACTGCATATGTCAGCAGACTAATTAGGAGTCTTTGTTTGTTTACTTACTAATAAACATACGTTGTCTAGTATGTTCACTTTTTTATTTAAAGACAAACTTGCAAAAATAAACATAAGTTTTATTTAAAGACAAACTTGCAAAAATAAACATATGTTTTATCTACCCTAAGATTTTTGGGTTAAAATAATGCCAATAATTAAATTTTTTATGGTCCTCTTTATTTAGAAAAGTACCACAATACTTTTGGTACCGGCCCCACAATATTGAAATGGGGACAAAACTAATACAAACACACCCAGAAACCACTGGTAGAAATGTAGATCGGCACCGATGGCCTGGATGTAATTGATGAAAACAATCAGAAGCTTCGACATTTGGAACTCAGGTTCCGTCATTCGTATTTGATCCTGGACGACACCCACGCCTGTGATTGTCGCCCAGTCCAAGGGGGCTTGCAGAGGTCGCAGTCGGATGTGGGCCTGCCGAGAACCCGGCGAGGATTAGTACAAGACATATGGTATTTGTCATCTCCCACTGGGGAAGATACTCTTCCTCGCCCCCGCCGACCCCCAACATCATCACATTTCTTTTTAGCTGACTTTCCCTCCCTCTTTCTCCCTCTTCCTGTCAGGATTTAAAGGCTTGAAGTGCTTTAGTTGTTTACTGTGAATTAAACGGTCCTCTTTTATACACCGACCCCCCACCATCACTGTATCCTCTCCCTTCGCCAGTCCCCCCCCCATCAAACTTCACAGCGTCGAGAGGAAAAATGTACTCGGAGAAGAAGAGGCCGCTGATGCCGAGGAGTCTGATCAGACGCTGGAATCCTTAGGAGTTGGGCAGGTCATGCGTAGCATTGGAGGGGATGCCATCCATCCTACCATCCTTCCATCCTTCCATCCATCCATCTTCTTCTGCTTATCCAAGGTCTTGTCGCAGGAAGAGCAGCCTAAGCAGGGAAGCCCAGACTTCCCTCTCCCCAGCCACTTGGTCCAGCTCATCCCGGAAGATCCCGAGGCGTTCCCAGGCCAGCCGGGAGACATGTCCTGGGTCTTCCCCGTGGCCTCCTACTGGTTGGACGTGCCCTAAACACCTCCCTAGGGAGACGTTCGGGTGGCATCCTGACCAGATGTCCGAACCACCTCATCTGGCTCCTCTCCATGTGGAGGAGCAGCGGCTTTACTTTGAGTTCCTCCCGGATGACAGAGCTTCTCACCCTATCTCTAAGGGAGAGACCCAAACTCATTTGGGCCGCTTGTACCCGTGATCTTGTCCTTTCGGTCATGACCCAAAGCTCATGACCATAGGTGAGGATGGGAACCTAGATCGACCGGTAAATTGAGAGCTTTGCCTTCCGGCTCAGCTCCTTCTTCACCACAACGGATCGGTACAACGTCTGCATTATTAAAGACACCAATAGGCTTCACGGTGGCAGAGGGGTTAGTGCGTCTACCTCACAATACGAAGTTCCTGCAGACCATGGTTCAAATCCAGGCTCGGGATCGTTCTGTGTGGAGTTTGCATGTTCTCCCCGTGAATGCGTGGGTTCCCTCCGGGTACTCCGGCTTCCTCCCACTTCCAAAGACATGCACCTGGGGATAGGCCCCTCCCACCTCCAAAGACATGCACCTGGGGATAGGCCCCTCCCACCTCCAAAGACATGCACCTAGGGATAGGCCCCTCCCACCTCCAAAGACATGCACCTGGGGATAGGCCCCTCACACCTCCAAAGACATGCACCTGGGGATAGGCCCCTCCCACCTCCAAAGACATGCACCTGGGGATAGGCCCCTCCCACCTCCAAAGACATGCACCTGGGGATAGGCCCCTCCCACCTCCAAAGACATGCACCTGGGGATAGGACCCTCCCACCTCCAAAGACATGCACCTGGGGATAGGCCCCTCCCACCTCCAAAGACATGCACCTGGGGATAGGTTGATGGGCAACACTAAATGGTCCCTAGTGTGTGAATGTTGTCTGTCTATCTGTGTTGGCCCTGCGATGAGGTGGCGACTTGTCCAGGGTGTACCCCGCCTTCCGCCCGATTGTAGCTGAGATAGGCGCCAGCGCCCCCCGCGACCCCAAAAGGGAATAAGCGGTAGAAAATGGATGGATGCACCGATCCAATTGTAGATCTCACGATCCACTCTTCCCTTACCCGTGAACAAGACTCCGAGGTACTTTAACTCCTCCACTTGGGGCAACCCGGAGATGGCACTCCACCCTTTTCCGGGCAAGGACCATGGACTTGGATCGGCCGATTCCCATCCCAGTCGCTTCACACTCGGCTGCGAACCGATCCAGTGAGAGCTGAAGATCCCGGCCAGATGAAGCCATCAGGACCACATCATCAGTATCATCAGTATCACAGTATCATGTTCTCATAGTCATCATTGTCACCGACGTCCCACTGGGTGTGAGTTTTCCTTGCCCTTATGTGGGCCTACCGAGGATGTCGTAGTGGTTTGTGCAGCCCTTTGAGACACTAGTGATTTAGGGCTATATAAGTAAACATTGATTGATTGATTGATCTGCAAAAAGCAGAGACCTAATCCTGCAGCCACCAAACCAGATCCCCTCGACGCCTTGACTGCACCTAGAAATTCTGTCCATAAAAGTTATGAACAGAGTCGGTGACAAAGGGCAGCCTTGGCAGAGTCCAACCCTCACCTACAAGCTCTGCCACTGACCACACTGAATGGAGTGGATGCCCGATGTAAAAACGTGCAAGACACAGTCCCTCATTTATCCATCATTTGCACGAAGAGCTCGTTTCCAAGCCGCTTGAGAGTCGCACCTTGTTCGGTATTGTGAGGGAAATGAAAGCCGGTCGTTTGCGAGTCGATGCTTATTGTCCGCGGCTCCATCAGCGGCATGTTGCACAAGAAGGATGCTCTGGTGGGAGCGTGCCAAAATAGACCCTCATTCAGCGCAGCCGGCGTGCCAAAACACCTCACGTCGGCTCATATTTCACCACCAGAGTGAACACTTTGCCGAGCGGGGGCCCGGTGATGAATCGCAGCGGAGCACGTGCCTTATGGGAAATGTGGACGCTGCAGCAGGAAAGAGGGGGCTCCAGTGACCGGTTGCCTTCACTGCCGGTTACACCGTCTTGCTTTCTTCTGAGCGGGCTTGTCAGGCGGAGGTGGTTGGGGGCTTTATTATGTTAGGTGGAGGTTACTTTGTCTTGTGTCAGACATTTCACAATCCCTCCAGGTGGTGGAATCTCCGCATCGGGGGGGCGCTCAGGCCAGAAAAGTCAGCGCCTTGGGAGTTAAAAGGAGCGAAGCGAGACTAAAAAACCCCTCTTAGATGATGATTTGCCCCATCAGCTCTGTCGATACCTGTTAGCTGCAGCAAGCGGGCGGTGGGCTGCGGGCCAGGCGAGCCGCACGGCCCGTTGGAACCTTGCCAGCTTGAATCTTTGGGATGAGTTCAATGGGAATCAGTATCTCGGATCCCACAGTCCGGAACCTCAGCGAGTGCCCCGGGGCCAAGAGGACGGCTTGCAATCTGGAGGATAAACTACAAGAAGAGGTGGGGGGGGGGGCTTTCTGACCAAGAAACTCATCCTGCAACTGCTCTGACCTTTGACATCGCCATTTTCTACGAGCCGAACACACCAACATCAGAAAAAAAAAGAAGTTTGTTTTGCACAATATATTGCAAAATAGTCCACATCATTTCTTTTCTCAGCCGTGGTTTGCCAGCTGCCATTTTGAATGTTTACCACACACACACACCATAAAGCGCAGGGATTAACGGGTCTGAGTGCTTTTTCCTTCAAATCCCAATTTACCTCTGAATAAATCCCAAACTGTGCGCATGTTAGCGGGCGTAATCCAGCTTTCATACTCTCATTCCATGGATGAGAAGACGGAGGAGATTACCATCTCGGCCTCACCTGGTTGACAGCTGATGTGTCCAGCAGGGGTGGGCGGGGTAAGGAATTTCCGTTTCAACCAGATGTCAAATACGTTATTTTTCGGACCGGATTATAAAGCGCATAAAAGGGATTGTGGAAGACTCAAGCCGTCTTGCGGGTTCCAGGGACCACCAAGGAAGGACATGCCTTTTGAGCAGGTGTAGACTTTTTTTTTTTTTTCAATAAAAAAAAATGTTCTGCGTGTTGCTTTTCAGCCTTCCCGTTGTCTGCGTCTGCCTCTCGCTCTCTTCTGGGTAGCACGCACTGCTGCTCGTGTTGTCCTCTGCATTTGACCCATTCCCTTGTTCTCCCCCTAGGAGGTGAGGGGAGCAGTGAGCACCAGCGGTGGCCACGCCCCAGAATAATTTTTGGTGATTAACCCCCAATTCTAAAGTCCAGGAGTCCTGGGTTCAATCCCGGGCTCAGGATCTTTCTGTGTGGAGTTTGCATGTTCTCCCCGTGACTGCGTGGATTCCCTCCGGGTACTCCGGCCTCCTCCCACTTCCAAAGACATGCACCTGGGGATAGGCCCCTCCCACCTCCAAAGATATGCACCTGGGGATAGGTTGATTGGCAACACTTAATGGTCCCTAGTGTGTGAATGTTGTCTGTCTATCTGTGTTGGCCCTGCGATGAGATGGCGACTTGTCCAGGGTGTACGCCGCCTTCCGCCCGATTGTAGCTGAGATAGGCACCAGCGCCCCGCGCGACCCCAAAGGGAATAAGCGGTAGAAAACTGTTTTATTTTAGATATGTAATCCTCCATGTTAAAAGTGCAAGCAAGAGGAAAAAATAAAGGATCGCTGCTCACTCTTGCTGCTTGTTGTCACTTCTTCTGCAGCCGAGTAGTCGCAACAAGGATCACTAGCGCCCTCTACCACCAGGAGGCGGGAGTCATTTAATGACTCATATTTGAAACACGCAGCTATGGTATATTAATAAAACATAGCTGCTTACTGTTCTTTTTAGCATATTCAATAGCTTGGACCTTAAATCCTACTGAATAGCTCTAAATCTTCTTCCCTTTATGCGATTTCAAATGATTGAAATCAGCCTCCTCCATTTTGAAAATGATGACAGGTGAAGTGTCACTCGTGACGTGACGAGTTTGACCCGGCGGAAATTCTAGGCATATGCTAATTATTTGGCGAAACGAGTTTGACCCGGCAGTAATTCTAGGCAGGCACATACTATATACCTGGCGGCAATTCAAGGAAATACGGTACATAAATAAAACACAGTACTATAATCAGGTGATTTAGTTTTTTTGGGCGTACCTTTAGATGGGCCCCGCCTACCTCTAGTGTTCCACGCACCATAGCTTGAGAATCCCCGGTTTAGAGTAAAGTTCACATAGTACATTTTTCCAGTTTGTCTGTATTGGAAAACTACCAGACACATGTTTTAAAAAAGTCATATACTGTAATTGACTACATCAAACCTACTCAAGTATGACGACTGAAGTAAACTTTAAATTAGACCTCAGTGAACTAAGTAATTACCACACACCGCATGTTTCCATCATAAAAGTGGCAGAAATAACGCCCGGCCTTCGACTGAGGTCAGCATCGAGAAGTAAAGAGAGGTAAATATTTCACATCAGATCATATGGCAGTGATGAGCGTGGGCGCCGATCTACATTTCTGCCAGTGGGTGCTCGGTGTGTGTGTGTGTGTGTGTTAGTGTTGTCCCCATAACAATATGTTGGTACCGGTGACGGTACCATAAGTATTTAGGTAATTTTCGCTACTTTTCTAAATAAAGGGGCCCACAAAAAATTGTCGTTATTGGCTATATTTTAACCAAAAAATACTTTAGTACATGAAACATATGTTTATTATTGTAAGTTTGTCCTTAAATAAAATAGTGAACATACGAGACAACTTGTCTTTTAGTAGTAAGTAAACAAACAAAGACTCCTAATTAGTCTGCTGACATATGCAGTAACATATTGTGCCATTACACAACTATTATTTTGTACACATTATGAGGGACAAACTGCAAAAATGTTTCATAATGTCCACAATGTTCACACGTTTCCACAATTTTTTTTTTGCACCATGACTAGGGAAGGTTGTTTGGATTGTGTCTAGGGTTGTCCCGATGCCAATAGTTTGGTACTGGTACCAAAATGTATTTCGATAGTTTTCTGTACTTTTCTTGATAAAGGGCACCACAAAAAATGTCGTTATTGGTTATATTTTAACCCAAAAATATTTTAGTACATCAAATATATGTTTATTATTGTAATTTAGTCCTTAAATAAAATAGTAATTGTACTAGAGAACTTGTCTTTTAGTAGTAAGTAAACAAACAAAGACTCCTAATTAGTCTGCTGACATATGCAGTAACATATTGTGTCATTTATACACCTATTATTTTGTACACATTATGAGGGACAAACTGCAAAAATGTTTCATAATATCCACAACGTTCACGCGTTTTCACAATTTTGCATTTTGCCTTTTTTTTTTTTTTTTTTTTGCACCATGACTAGGGAAGGTTGTTTGGATTGTGTCTAGGGTTGTCCCAATACCAATAGTTTGGTACTGGTACCAAAATGTATTTCGATAGTTTTCTGCACTTTTCTTAATAAAGGGGACCACAAAAAAATGTCGTTATTGGCTATATTTTAACCCCAAAATATTTTAGTACACGAAACATATGTTTATTATTGCAAGTTTGTCCTTAAATAAAATGTTGAACATACTAGACATCTTGTCTTTTAGTAGTAAGTAAACAAACAAAGACTCCTAATTAATCTGCTGACATATGCAGTAACATATTGTGTCATTTATACACCTATTATTTTGTACACATTATTAAGGACAAACTGCAAAAATGTTTCATAATGTCCACAACGTTCACACGTTTCCACAATTTTGCATTTTGCCTTTTTTTTTTGCACCATGACTAGGGAAGGTTGTTTGGATCGTGTCTAGGGTTGTCATGATACCAATAGTATGGTACTGGTACCAAAATGTATTTCGATACTTTTCTGTACTTTTCTTTTAATATAGGGGACCACAAAAAATTTCACTATTGTCTTTATTAGAACAAACATGTTTATGGTTTATGAAACATGTTTATTATTGTAATTTAGTCCTTAAATAAAATGTTAAACATACTAGACAACTTGTCTTTTAGTAGTAAGTAAACAAACAAAGACTCCTAATTAGTCTGCTAACATATGCAGTAACATATTGTGTCGTTTATACACCTATATTTTTGTACACATTATTAAGTGGTAGAAAATACATTTTTAATCTACTTGTTAATTTACTGTTAATATCTGATTATGTTCTCTTTTAACATGTTCTATCTACACTTCTGTTAAAATGTAATAATCACTTATTCTCCTCCTCTTTGATTGAAACTGTTATTAATAGTTTGCACAGTACAGTACATATTCCATACAATTGACCACTAAGTTTTTCAACTTGTTTAAGTCAGGGTCCACATTATTCAATTCATGTTAAATTGGTTGGTGCTGCAGGGAATTCTGGGAATTTGTTCTCTAGTGTTTATGTTGTGTTGCAGTCCAAATATTCTTCCAGAATGTGTTTGTCGATGTTGTTTAGTGTGGTTTCACTATATGGCACATATTTATGACAGTGTTGAAATCTTGGTTAGTGTTATGATCCGCTGCCCGGATCATCTCATATTCTGGTTTTGTTCCGTTTTTGTATTATAGTCTGCCAATGTTTGCCTTAGTTCCTTGTTCAGTCTGTTTCCATAGTAGCTTATTAGTTTCACCTGCCCGTTGCTTTCGACGCACACCTGCTAATCACCGTCCTTATTTAAGCCTACACTTTCGTTTCATTCACTCTCACTTCCTAGTTTGTGTTACACCTAGTTTGTGTTTCGCAACAGTGACGATTCCATATTTCTACTCGCTAGCTTTCGCGCTATGCATTTGTTTTCCTCTAGCTTCCACCCTAGTAGTTTTGTTTTGCCTTTTGTGCCTTGTGCAAGTTTGTTTGTTATTTCCCTAGCTCCCATGCTAGCACTTTTGGTTGTTTGAGTACTGGAGCCCGAACGTTTTCCGTTCTATGAACAGAAAAACTGCCCGAACGTTTTCCGTTCGGGCTCCAGTACTCTGGAATGCCCTCCCGGTAACAGTTCGAGATGCTACCTCAGTAGAAGCATTTAAGTCTCACCTTAAAACTCATCTGTATACTCTAGCCTTTAAATAGACCTCCTTTTTAGACCAGTTGATCTGCCGCTTCTTTTCTTTCTCCTATGTCCCCCCCTCCCTTGTGGAGGGGGTCCGGTTCGATGACCATGGATGAAGTACTGGCTGTCCAGAGTCGAGACCCAGGATGGACCGCTCGTCGGGACCCAGGATGGACCGCTCGCCTGTGTATCGGTTGGGGACATCTCTACGCTGCTGATCCGCCTCCGCTTGAGATGGTCTCCTGTGGACGGGACTCTCGCTGCTGTCTTGGATCCGCTTGAACTGAACTCTCGCGGCTGTGTTGGAGCCACTATGGATTGAACTTTCACAGTATCATGTTAGACCCGCTCCACATCCATTGCTTTCGGTCCCCTAGAGGGGGGGGGGGGGTTGCCCACATCTGAGGTCCTCTCCAAGGTTTCTCATAGTCAGCATTGTCACTGGCGTCCCACTGGATGTGAATTCTCCCTGCCCACTGGGTGTGAGTTTTCCTTGCCCTTTTGTGGGTTCTTCCGAGGATGTTGTAGTCGTAATGATTTGTGCAGACCTTTGAGACATTTGTGATTTGGGGCTATATAAATAAACATTGATTGATTGATTTATTGGTTTCCAGCTCCCATGCTAGTTCTTTTTGTTTTGCCTTTTTCTGCCTAGTACCAGTTTTTCTGTTCATAGTCTGTTTTATTTATTGAATAAATCTTCGTTTCTTACCTTCACGCTGTGTTCGAGCCCGACTGCACCTTGGAAGAACGCCCAGCAATCGTTACAGGTTAGACTTTGTTAATTATAGACTACGTGTATATCATTTGTGACTTTTTTTTATCATGTAAAACGGACCAAACTCACCTCAAAATTAACAACAGCAAGATTGAATTTTCAAAAATGATTATAAGGATTAAAATTGTCCTTTAATCCCTAATGGGTGCTCGGCATTGTCGAGATCCCAGGTGATCGGCGCCGATGGTGATGACCATGGTGTGGTGTTCTGCTGATGTCTCACGGTGGACTGGACCAGGTGACCTCCGACAGACATCAGCCCGAGAAGGTCATCTGCAAAAGCGGCCGGCATGATCACGTCCTCTCCTGGACTTTGTTTTGCAGCAAAGTAATTTCATTCCGCGTGTGATGTGTGAGTCCTGAGAGCTGCGGCAACATTTGCTAAATGCTCACTGGAGAGCGGATAAGTATTTGGCAGAGTGTCAGCAAAGGGAGTGCGGCGCTCAATAAGACTTCTTTTATGTTGACAAATGCTATTAGTGCACAAAGGTGGCTCTCGGTGCTCCATTCTAGTTGTGCTAATGCAGCGTTTATGCGCCGCCTATGAGGCCCGACAGCATGCGGCCGTCCGCCCTGCTGTTTTTTGAAGGATCATTCCTGGATTAAATGGAATTTACGTATGTATATTTTATGAATCTGTTATGTGAGCCACTTTGCAACGAGAAACTACTCAATTCAAGCTCCGGCATTAGACCCCGACAGTTGTTCAAATTTGAAACCGCAAGTGTCATTTTTCAAGCAGAGTTTTTTAAACCACAAGAGCAATGTTGACCTGAAACCACAACCCCGACACTGGATCATTTAAATCATAAACACTCTGAGTTTGTCAATAAAAGAGAACATCTGCTTACCGTATTTTCCCTATTTTTCCTTTTTTTTTCATATATATGGCACACAGGATTATAGGCCGCTTTAAAGAAGTCATGGTATTATTATTTCTTTTAAATGTAAAATACTACCTTGTGGTCTACATCAGTGGACCACATCATGCTCACTGCTCCCCTCACCTCCCAGGGGGTGATCAAGGGTGATGGGCAGGGGCGGGTCTAGGCATGCTTATATGAGGGGGCAGTCAGAAATGTGAAGGGGGGCATCATGTGTACACATCATGCTCCAGCACTTTTTTTTTTTCTGTGCTTACAGTAAGGATGCTTTCTTCATTGAAATGGGTCTTTAGCTATGTGTCCAACCCCAACCTGGAGTAGTGGATTGCACTTTGTCAGGCCTCTACCTTCAAACCTGTCCAACTTGGGTGTCCCACCTGAAGACTAAGCTCCTGCTGGTATAGCTCTTACGGTCACTGAGGCACGCAAAACCCCTGAGCACAATAAGGTGGCAATCCCTCAGGGGGGGAAACTGAAAAATAAAAATAAATGAATAAAATAAATAAAACATCCTTCATCCCGATTTTATCAACCAACAACATAACATTTATGCTAACTGGATGGCCTAACTCTCAAATAAATGTTGACCCAAAGTAGGACTTCACACACTACAGTCAATATTTACAAAACTGAAAGGTAGTCTGATGAATAATGATAAAAAAGAATCTCAAACTAATTTATAAAACAGAACATGGGCACTCATCTGGGCACAAAATTCATTGACTCCAATGTATGTGTGTGTTGCCCACTTGCTTGTAAATCGATGAAAACGGCTGTGTTTTTGTTTTTAGGTGTCTTGCTCATATCAAATGAAACTTATAATTTGTTTATTACAAAATGTAGATTAAAACATTAAAGGTTGACAATGTAGAATCACAAGAAAAACAATAGAAAAATAATTCCAGCAGTCAATTGCCAGACCGTTGCTAAGTAAAACGGGCCATTGCTAGGGACTCCGCTCTGAACAGAGGACAGCAGAGGAGGACTGCTAAGCAGGATATATACCTTATGTTTCATTTTTACCGTCATTAGCAGCATCATAAATGACTTGTAGCTTGTTACAGGGACAGTGGAGGCTCTCTGCCTCCGCTGTCACTGCTCTCCTCAAGTTGTAAAAGAAAAAAAAAAAAAAAAAGGAACTCCGTAGCACCAAAAGTCCGCGACGATAAACGTGTTTATGACAGATAAGACTACACAAATACACCCAACCTAACAAGTATATGATAAATGTAGACAACTTTTCCTTTTCTTTTACTTTCATACTGCAACAGTGATTGGATGTTCACTGAGGGCTGTGTGCAGGTATGTGTCTGCTGCGCAGCCTGTGGAATGTTGAATACACGCACAGCGGAGGGAGGGATGAGAGGGAAGCCGACACTACTATATCGTGTGTGTCCCTTTTTCGGCGGATTTTTCCGCTAGTGCAGATAATTTTGTCAACTTGTAATGTAGTAATTTTGTGAGTTTATTAAAATTTGCTTTCTCAAATTTTGATTTGAGGGGGCAAGACATTTATTTAAGTGGGCTCTGCCCCCTCTTGCCCCTGCGTAGAGACGGCCATGGTGATGGGTCGTGTGCAGGGAATCATTTCACCACATTTAGTGTGTGTGTGCGAGACAATCATTGCTACCTTAACTTTTTTAAACCTTTTTTAATGTTGATTGTCCATCTGTGTTGGCCCTGTGATGAGGTAGCAACTTGTCCAGGGTGTACAACGCCTTCCGCCCCATTGTAGCTAAGATAGGCTCCAGCACCCCTCGCGGCCCCGAAAGGGATAAGCGGTAGGAAATGGATGGATGGATGTTCTCAGCATCAGAAAGGTCCTTTAATGTTTAAAGGCCTACTGAAATGAGATGTTCTTATTTAAACGGGGATAGCAGCTCCATTTTATGTGTCATACTTGATCATTTCGCGATATTGCGATATTTTTGCTGGAAGGATTTAGTATCAATCAATCAATGTTTACTTATATAGCCCTAAATCACTAGTGTCTCAAAGGGCTGCACAAACCACTACGACATCCTCGGGCAAGGAAAACTCACACCCAGTGGGA
Source organism: Nerophis ophidion (assembly GCF_033978795.1). NCBI lineage: Eukaryota > Metazoa > Chordata > Actinopteri > Syngnathiformes > Syngnathidae > Nerophis > Nerophis ophidion. The sequence continues at coordinate 2,760,612 of NC_084637.1, forward strand.
CATCGGTGACAATCAATCAATCAATCAATGTTTATTTATATAGCCCCAAATCACAAATGTCTCAAAGGACTGCACAAATCATTACGACTACAACATCCTCGGAAGAACCCACAAAAGGGCAAGGAAAACTCACACCCAGTGGGCAGGGAGAATTCACATCCAGTGGGACGCCAGCGACAATGCTGACTATGAGAAACCTTGGAGAGGACCTCAGATGTGGGCAACCCCCCCCCTCTAGGGGACCGAAAGCAATGGATGTCGAGCGGGTTTAACATGATACTGTGAAAGTTCAATCCATAGTGGCTCCAAGACAGCAGTGAGAGTCCCGTCCACAGGAAACCATCTCAAGCGGATCAGCAGCGTAGGGATGTCCCCAACCGATACAGGCGAGCGGTCCATCCTGGGTCCCGACGAGCGGTCCATCCTGGGTCTCGACTCTGGACAGTCAGTACTTCATCCATGGTCAATAATGACCCAGTGGGACGTCGGTGACAATGATGACTATGAGAACATGATACTGTGATACTGATGATACTGATGACTATGAGAACATATGAGAACATGATACTGTGAAAAATCAATTCATAATGGATCCAACACAGCAGCGAGAGTCCCGTTCACAGCGGAGCCAGCAGGAAACCATCCCAAGCGGAGGCTGATCAGCAGCGCAGAGATGTCCCCAGCCGATACACAGGCGTAGAGAACATCGATGATACCGTGACGTCATCATACCGCGACGTTTTAGCATGACACTTCCGCGCGAAATTTAAAATTGCAATTTAGTAAACTAAAGCGGCCGTATTGGCATGTGTTGCAATGTTAATATTTCATCATTGATATATAAACTATCAGATTAGTAGTGGCTTTCAGTAGGCCTTTAAAGAAAAATGTTGTTTGTTGACATCACATAGAGAGAAGGTGATTGCAGGTTGGAAACATTTTGCACAGAAAAGCCAAGAAAAATTGAAGACATTTAAATCTGCGGCAGCGGGAAGAGTTCCCAGGAGTCAGGCGGGATCACCGGGACGGGCCGAGCCCCGGCATGAGACAGCTTGACTGTTGGGACGGCGCACAAAAGAGCGGCTCAGCGAGGTACATCCCGGCTGAGGGCTGGGAGTCGGCACAGGTTGTACTTATTAAAACAGCTTAGTAACTCAAGGAGCAGCAATTTAAGAGGGAGGGCGGAGGCAGGATTGTGGAAGAAAGCTCAGCTAATGCCGCAACTCAAGACAGCTCCCAAAAACAGCTTTGAGGATTGGACTGGATGACAGCGCGGCTCGTCATCACCGAGGTGGCTGGGTGAGCTTTAATGAGAGGACCAGCTCCGCACCGGGCTTGATCGTGCACAGATTGCACCCGGAGAAGAGGAGGAGACGGCCTCCCTTTAGTCCCATCTGCAGCAGTCGGAACAAAGAAACCCATCCCGAAGTTTTGGTGGTTAAAACCTCTGTTGCCCCGTCGATGAATGGAGAGGAACGCCGCGACCTACTGTAATTTCTCCCTCCTATGCGGTTGGCAGCGGCGGCCAAACCTCGCAGGAAAGCGTACCCTATCACTTAAATGGTTAAGTATTTTATGAGTAAAATGCTTCCAAATGTCTGGGAGAAACCTTCCAGACCACACCAAAGACGGAGTGAGGTAATATTACGTTTCTTGAAAAAGTCCCCGCGATGATACCCTGTCTCTGTTGTAATTGCGTCAGAAAAAAAAAAAAAAAGGGGGGTGCGCTCTCGACGATACACGCCGGGTCATTTGACTTGGCAAAGGCCGAGCTCATTAAGAGTGTGGGAATGAAAAGTTTGCAGTGTTTTGCCGGCCCAGGGCTCATTTTCTGATGTGCGCTCGCACAACATGCGGACGCACGCTTTCAAAAGAAATCGTCCCCGTGTGCCGTCGGCTGCTGTTGTGTTATTCTGCAACACGGAGACTATCTTGCACATGAAAACAAAAAACACGCCAGCCCTTCTACGCGCCGCATTGTCTCACTTCTTAGAAAAACATAATTCTTTCTGAACAGGCGTTGAACGACTTTACAAGGTGGAGGCCAACAGATATTCATTTATTACAACTGAAAAAACAAGGGGCAGCACGGTGGGACAGGGGTTAGTGCATGTGTCTCACAACATGGAGGTCCTGAGTAGTCCTGGGTTCGATCCTGCGCTCGGGATCCTTCTGTGTGGAGTTTGCATGTTTTCTGCGTGGGTTACCTCCGGATACTACGGCTTGCTCCCACCTCCAAAGACATGCACCTGGGGATAGGCCCCCCCCACCTCCAAAGACATGCACTTGATGATAGGACCCTCCCACTTCCAAAGACATGCACCTTTGGATAGGCCCCTCCCACTTCCAAAGACATGCACTTGGGGAGAGGCCCCTCCCACTTCCAAAGACATGCACCTGGGGATAGGCCTCTCCCACCTCCAAAGACCTGCACCTGGGAATAGGCCCCTCCCACTTCAAAAGACATGCACCTGGGGATAGGCCCCTCCCACCTCCAAAGACATGCACCTGGGAATAGGCCCCTCCCACTTCAAAAGACATGCACCTGGGGAGAGGCCCCTCCCACCTCCAAAAACATGCACCTGGGGATAGGCCCCTCCCACCTCCAAAGACATGCACCTGGGAATAGGCCCCTCCCACCTCCAAAGACATGCACCTGGGAATAGGCCCCTCCCACTTCCAAAGACATGCACCTGGGGATAGGCCCCTCCCACTTCCAACCTGGGGATAGGCCCCTCCCACTTCCAAATACATGCACTTGGGGAGAGGCCCCTCCCACCTCCAAAGAAATGCACCTGGGAATAGGCCCCTCCCACCTCCAAAGACATGCACCTGGGAATAGGCCCCTCCCACTTCCAAAGACATGCACCTGGGGATAGGTTGATTGGCAACACTAAATGGTCCCTAGTGTGTGAATGTTCACTATCTGTGTTGGCCCTGCGATGAGGGGGCGACTTGTCCAGGGTGTACTCCGCCTTCCGCCCATATTGAACCCTATGGGTTAGGAATGGGATGGTACTTCAAGTTCATATGTGAGTCAAGGCAGGTGGCCAAATACTTTTGATAATATAGTGTATCTAAGCACTCTGATGTGATCTCACAAACTACTTCCTATTGATTAACCCTTGATGCACAACCTATTATTACCCACACTCTTCCACACACCTGGTGTGTGTGTGTGTGTGTGTGTGTGTGTGTGTGTGTGTGTGTGTGTGTGTGTGTGTGTGTATTTGTGTGTGTGTGTGTGTGTGTGTGTGACAATTATTGGTACTGTAACTTTAATCAATCAATGCTTATCTATAAATCACAAAGGGCTGCACAAGCCATAAGGACATCTGCGGATCAGCCCCCACTTAAGGACAAGGAAAAACTCACAAACCAGTGAGACGACGATGAGAATGACTATGCGAAACCTTGGAGAGGACCACAAATGTGGGTATCCTCCCCTCTAGGGGAGACTGGATGCAATGGATGTCGAGTGGGTCTGACATAGTATTGTGAAAGTCCAGTCCATAGTGGATCTAACATAATAGTGTGAAAGTCCAGTCCATAGTGGATCTAACATAATAGTGAGAGTCCAGTCCATAGTGGATCTAACATAATAGTGAGAGTCCAGTCCATAGTGGATCTAACATAATAGTGAGAGTCCAGTCCATAGTGGATCTAACGTAATAGTGAGAGTCCAGTCCATAGTGGATCTAACATAGTAGTGTGAGAGTCCAGTCCATAGTGGATCTAACATAATAGTGAGAGTCCAGTCCATAGTGGATCTAACATAATAGTGAGAGTCTAGTCCATAGTTGATCTAACATAATAGTGAGAGTCCAGTCCATAGTGGATCTAACATAATAGTGAGAGTCCAGTCCATAGTGGATCTAACATAATAGTGAGAGTCCAGTCCATAGTGGATCTAACATAATAGTGAGAGTCTAGTCCATAGTTGATCTAACATAATAGTGAGAGTCCAGTCCATAGTGGATCTAACATAATAGTGAGAGTCCAGTCCATAGTGGATCTAACATAATAGTGAGAGTCCAGTCCATAGTGGATCTAACAATATTGTGAGAGTCCAGTCCATAGTGGATCTAACATAATAGTGAGAGTCCAGTCCATAGTGGATCTAACATAATAGTGAGAGTCCAGTCCATAGTGGATCCAACATAATAGTGAGAGTCCAGTCCATAGTGGATCTAACATAATAGTGAGAGTCCAGTCCATAGTGGATCTAACATAATAGTGGAGAGTCCAGTCCATAGTGGATCTAACATAATAGTGTGAGAGTCCATTCCATAGTGGATCTAACATAGTGTGAGAGTCCAGTCCATAGTGGATCCAACATAATAGTGAGAGTCCAGTCCATAGTGGATCTAACATAATAGTGTGAGAGTCCAGTCCATAGTGGATCTAACATAATAGTGAGAGTCCAGTCCATAGTGGATCTAACATAATAGTGTGAGAATCCAGTCCATAGTGGATCTAACATAATAGTGTGAGAGTTCAGTCCATAGTGGATCTAACATAACAGTGAGAGTCCAGTCCATAGTGGATCTAACATAATAGTGAGAGTCCAGTCCAGGGGCCAGCAGGAGACCATCCCAAGCGGAGACGGTCAGCAGCACAGAGATGTCCCCAACCAATGCACAGGCGAGCGGTCCACCCCGGGTCCCAACTCTGCACAGCCAGCACCTCATCCATGGCCCCTGGACCTCTGCGCCCCCCCCCTCCACGAAGGAGAGGGGGGCAGAACAGAAAAGAAAAGAAACGGCAGATCAACTGCTCTAAAAAGGTGTCTGTTTAAAGGCTAGAGTATACAAATGAGTTTTAAGATGGGACTTAAATGCTTCTACTGAGGTAACATCTCTACCTGTTACTGCTAGAACATTCCAGAGTACTGGAGCCCCAATAGAAAACGCTCTATAGCCCGCAGACTTTGTTTGGGCTCTGGGAATCGCTAATAAAACGGACTTCTTTGAAGGCAGTTATCTTGCCGGGACATATATGACGTACAACCCAGCCACCTCTCAACTTAAGTGTGTTTTTGGCATAAAACGTTGATACATGCTTACCTGAGGTGAAGTGAGAAAGCGATTGGTAGGCCCTGCCCCCCCCCACCCAGTCCTCCCTCTCCTTAAAACCTAATCTAGTCCAGATTAAAACACAGCTATCATGAAACAGGCTTTCCCTGAAACTAATCCCCTCACTATGAAAGCCAGAAGGGGGGGAAGAGGTGTGAGGAATCTGCAAAAGAGCCTTTTTTTTTTTTTTTTTTTTTTTGCTTCTCGTTATGTCAGGCTGTATTTTAAAGAGTGTTAATCATATACCTTTGTGGACACTTAATTAAAATTACAAAACCAATTTTAATCGCGGGTCCAATTAATATGTAAATGTATGCAAATGTGGTGAAAGAAGGTGGTGATTAAGTTAAGGACACTCTATTTCATGTCTTCTTTAAGTGTGAAAACAAACCCTCTCCCTGTTACCCGCCAGGACTATAAGGTTGTGATGTTTATGATACGGATATGTCAAAAAGAGGAGAACGATACCAGTAATCGGCATGGTGGCGAGCATCATTCCTTGAAAGATTGCAAAGTTTTCCACGCTGGAGGTGTGGAGGACAATTGTGAAGGAGCAAAGTCTCCCTTCTAATTGGGCCTTGGAGATACGGTCGTGGTTCAAAGTGTTGCCTGCAAGGGGTTCAGGCAGGAGCTCATGGGGGGCGGGGCTAAGCAGGTAATAAGGAATGCAAAGTTAAGGTAAAAAGAAGATGAGCTTCAGGCTGTGAGCGCTGCTGGGTAGGTAAGGCCAGGTTCTTGTCACTCGGGGAACTTCAGGTCTGAAAAGTGGAACGATGGAGACCTTTACCGATGTTGAGGCCTTCTAAGATGATGCAAAGTAGGTCCTCCATGTCAGGCGTGTGTGTCCACACATGTGTACGAGCAAGTGCATGTTAGACCTCAGAGCAAAACATAGAAACAGAACGGTGTTATCGAGTGTCACCAACCTGTAATTCAATCTGACTAACAAAAAAGGGTCATTGATTTAAATAGACCCCCCACCCCACCCCTTTTAGACCAGTAGATCTGCAATTTATTTTCTGCTCTTGGGTGTTGGGGGGGGGGGACACAGACACGTTCGGTGGCCACGGATGAAGCGCTGGGAGTCCAAAGTCAGGACCCGGGGTGGACCAGTCGTGATTGATTGATCGGTTGGGGACGTCTCTGCGTTGCTGATCCACTCGGGATGGTCTCCTGCTGACCCCACTATGGACTGGACTCTCACTATTATGTTAGATCCACTATGGACTGGACTCTTACACTATTATGTTAGATCCACTATGGACTGGACTTTCACACTATTATGTTAGATCCACTATGGACTGGACTCTAACACTAATATGTTAGATCCACTATGGACTGGACTCTCACTATTATGTTAGATCCACTATGGACTGGACTCTCACTATTATGTTAGATCCACTATGGACTGGACTCTCACACTATTATGTTAGATCCACTATGGACTGGACTATCACTATTATGTTAGATCCACTATGGACTGGACTCTCACTATTATGTTAGATCCACTATGGACTGGACTCTCACTATTATGTTAGATCCACTATGGACTGGACTCTCTCACTATTATGTTAGATCCACTATGGACTGGACTCTCACTATTATGTTAGATTCACTATCGACTGGACTCTCACACTATTATGTTAGATCCACTATGGACTGGACTCTCACACTATTATGTTAGATCCACTATGGACTGGACTCTCACTATTATGTTAGATCCACTATGGACTGGACTCTCACTATTATGTTAGATCCACTATGGACTGGACTCTCACTATTATGTTAGATCCACTATGGACTGGACTCTCACTATTATGTTAGATCCACTATGGACTGGACTCTCACTATTATGTTGGATCCACTATGGACTGGACTCTCACTATTATGTTAGATCCACTATGGACTGGACTCTCACTATTATGTTAGATCCACTATGGACTGGACTCTCACTATTATATTAGATCCACTATGGACTGTACTCTCACACTATTATGTTAGATCCACTATGGACTGGACTCTCACTATTATGTTGGATCCACTATGGACTGGACTCTCACACTATTATGTTAGATCCACTATGGACTGGACTCTCACTATTATGTTGGATCCACTATGGACTGGACTCTCACACTATTATGTTAGATCCACTATGGACTGGACTCTCACTATTATGTTAGATCCACTATGGACTGGACTCTCACTATTATATTAGATCCACTATGGACTGTACTCTCACACTATTATGTTAGATCCACTATGGACTGGACTCTCACTATTATGTTGGATCCACTATGGACTGGACTCTCACACTATTATGTTAGATCCACTATGGACTGGACTCTCACTATTATGTTGGATCCACTATGGACTGGACTCTCACACTATTATGTTAGATCCACTATGGACTGGACTCTCACTATTATGTTAGATCCACTATGGACTGGACTCTCACACTATTATGTTAGATCCACTATGGACTGGACTCTCACTATTATGTTAGATCCACTATGGACTGGACTCTCACACTATTATGTTAGATCCACTATGGACTGGAATCTCACACTATTATGTTAGATCCACTATGGACTGGACTCTCACACTATTATGTTAGATCCACTATGGACTGGACTCTCACTATTATGTTAGATCCACTATGGACTGGACTCTCACTATTATGTTAGATCCACTATGGACTGGACTCTCACTATTATGTTAGATCCACTATGGACTGGACTCTCACACTATTATTTTAGATCCACTATGGACTGGACTCTCACTATTATGTTAGATCCACTATGGACTGGACTCTCACACTATTATGTTAGATCCACTATGGACTGGACTCTCACTATTATGTTAGATCCACTATGGACTGGACTCTCACTATTATGTTGGATCCACTATGGACTGGACTCTCACTATTATGTTAGATCCACTATGGACTGGACTCTCACTATTATGTTAGATCCACTATGGACTGGACTCTCACTATTATGTTGGATCCACTATGGATTGGACTCTCACACTATTATGTGAGATCCACTATGGACTGGACTCTCACTATTATGTTGGATCCACTATGGACTGGACTCTCACTATTATGTTAGATCCACTATGGACTGGACTCTCACTATTATGTTAGATCCACTATGGACTGGACTCTCACTATTATGTTGGATCCACTATGGATTGGACTCTCACACTATTATGTGAGATCCACTATGGACTGGACTCTCACTATTATGTTGGATCCACTATGGACTGGACTCTCACTATTATGTTAGATCCACTATGGACTGGACTCTCACTATTATGTTAGATACACCATGGATTGGACTCCATAGTGTATATGTATATATATATATATATATATATATATATATATATATATATATATATATATATATATATATATATATGTCTTGATTGGATTATCCAGAAAATAGTGCTCGATACCGTGGTAGAGCGCAATATGTAGGTGTGGGAAAAATCACAAAACTGTTTCATGACGGAACCCCTCATGAAACAGTTCTGTAGAGATGAAGTATGTATATATGTATATATATATATATATATATATATATATATATATATATATATATATATATATACATATATATATATATATACATATATATATATATATATATATATATATATATACATATCTCTAAATAGGAAATACTTAAAAATATATACACCCCCGTTACCCCCTCCCCCACCTCAACCCCGCCCCCAATCTCCCAAGGTCTCAAGGTTCATCATCATCATAATCATCATCATCAGCATCATCATTTATTTGTATTCCTTTCATAAAAATGCATATTTACAAGCCATGTACAATTGACACTTTCATTGTTTTTTTTGTTTTTTTTTCTTATACATTTCCATTTATCAGAAAGGAGCAGATGGAAGAATAATATTCTTATATTTATTTGCCCCTTTTTTTAACATAAATAACAAGGTTGGCAAGTATGCAGTAAACTCGCCATGAAAGCGTTAAAACATACCGGTATAATGAGTTTATTTTATTCACCCAAGTATCGTTATTATTTAAGAGTGCCGGTTGGACGCTTTTTCACGGAACACATGTTGTTGTTTCTGGATGAGGAGATGCTGCTCCGTTATTGATTTGAGTAAAGTCTGAATGTCAATAAAACATGGAATGTGCAATAATTAAGGGACCGCCATGTCAGATCCGCAAATCCGAAATATCTACTGAGAGGGCAATTTTAAAAATGTAAAGAAGGATTGCTTGACTCAGCATTAAAAGCATTGCCCTACCACAGGGGTGCCCATTACGTCAATCACGAGCTACCAGTCGACCGCGGGGGGTGTGTCAGTCGATCTCCAGCCAGGCTTTTAAAAAAAATAGACCTAAAAATTAGTGATCATCAATTTTCACCAAGACGTCACTTAAATGACATTCACGGTACCGGAGGGTCTTGTGAGATGACGCTGGCTGCTGCAAGATCATTATTATGAAAATATGACCGAGAGGAAGGCGAGAAACACTTTTTATTTCAACAGACTCTCACGCCGTACCTTCCGTCAAAACTCTAAAGGCCGACTGCACATTTCCTATCTTCACAATAAAAGCCCTGCTTCATGCTGCCTGCGCTAACAAAATAAGAGTCTGGGAAAACTGGCGTGCACAAGCGATCCCTCAGAAAACTGGCGTGCACATCACTTGTGCACGCCAGCTTTCCGAGACTCTTATTTAGTTAGCGCAGGCAGCATGAAGCAGGGCTTTTATTGTGAAGATAGGAAATGTGCAGTCGGCCTTTAGAGTTTTGACGGAAGGGACGGCGCAAAAGTCTGTTGAAATAAAAAGTGTTTCTCGCCTTCCTCTCTGTCATTTTTTCATAATAATGAACTGGCAGCAGCCAGCGTCATCTCACAAGACCCTCGGGTGCCGTGAATGTCAATCAAGCAAGCTACGGAATTTGCCGCCAATGTTTTTCTTGTAAAGTGTATGGAAGCTGGATGAATTAGATGCCAAAAACCAACCACTTTCATGTGGTATTGTACAGAAAGGACAACTTTTTTTCTCCTCCATTTGAAAATGTGGGCGTTATCATCATTACTGTCTGATTCCAATCAATGCAAGTCATCAGAATCAGGTAATACCACCAACTTATATTCTTGTCTTCGTGAAAGAAAGACATCTATATGTGTTACACATGCTTGTATTATCATTAAACACATTTAACTTGTTTACAAAAATGTCTCTTTCATAAAGCGGTAGAAAATGGATGGATGGATGGGTCTCTTTCATAAATAAATAAATGTAAGTGATATATATAAATGAGGTAGATCTCCTCGAGTTGGTCAATTGAAAAGTAGCTCGCCTGCAGAAAAAGTGTGGGCACCCCTGCCCTACCACAGGAGCCACAAGCAGAAGCACACCAATTATCTTATTTATTAATCAACTGCGATTTTCTCTCTAACTTGATGTTGAGTCTGATCAAGCTGCTACCCTGGAAGAGGCCTAAGTAAATGTGGAGGATCATTGATCTAATTCCTTGAATTGGTCCTAGTCATGAGTCCCCCTTTGGCTTCTCTTAATCACGACCACGTTGATCTTCAGCGGGCCACACTTGCCCGAGGAGAGCCAGGCTGGACTCGGCCCTCATGGCTTGCTGCACAAATGTTCACTTGGGATTGTTTAAAAAGGCTGAGGAATGCAAACTATGCGCAGCTGAATAAATCCACAGAAGTGAGACAAAGTGGACGTACGCTCCACTGCTTTGGGACTTCTCACGGCTTGTTGATGTGACAAAATAAGAAACACAAATGTTCTGCTGAATACTCCGACTCGAACGAGCCTCGGACAAAAGGTAGCAAAACAAGTCAAATAAATACAGTCTATGCTGGACTAAACGGCCGGCCAGGATGAATGAGGTTAGCGGGTTATGATTGTGCATTTGTCACACTGCCTCCCATCATCTGAACCCTCATTAGCATGATGCACTTCCCAGGTGAGCACGAGCAGAGGGACACACCCAAGACAAACACGGGATCATTAACGCACATTAAAATCCACATTACAGCTTCCGCTGCCTTCCACCTTGTCGCTTTGTGGACGTTGACGGCTCAGTGGCCTAGTGGTTAGAGCAGGGGTGCCCACACTTTTTCTGCAGGCGAGCTACTTTTCAATTGACCAACTCGAGGGGATCTACCTCATTTATATATATCATTTATATTTATTTATTTATGAAAGAGACATTTTTGTAAACAAGTTAAATGTGTTTAATGATAATACAAGCATGTGTAACACATATAGATGTCTTTCTTTCACGAAGACAAGAATATAAGTTGGTGTATTACCTGATTCTGATGACTTGCATTGATTGGAATCAGACAGTAATGATGATAACGCCCACATTTTCAAATGGAGGAGAAAAAAAGTTGTCCTTTCTGTACAATACCACATGAAAGTGGTTGGTTTTTGGCATCTAATTCATCCAGCTTCCATACACTTTACAAGAAAAACATTGGCGGCAAATTCCGTAGCTTGCTTGATTGACATTCACGGCACCCGAGGGTCTTGTGAGATGACGCTGGCTGCTGCCAGTTCATTATTATGAAAAAATGACAGAGAGGAAGGCGAGAAACACTTTTTATTTCAACAGACTCTCGCGCCGTTTCTTCCGTCAAAACTCTAAAGGCCGACTGCACATTTCCTATCTTCACAATAAAAGCCCTGCTTCATGCTGCCTGCGCTAACAAAATAAGAGTCTCGGAAAGCTGGCGTGCACAAGTGATGTGCACGCCAGCTTTCTGAGGGATCGCTTGTGCACGCCAGTTTTCCGAGACTCTGTATTTAGTTAGCGCAGGCAGCATGAAGCAGGGCTTTTATTGTGAAGATAGGAAATGTGCAGTCGGCCTTTAGAGTTTTGACGGAAGGTACGGCGCGAGAGTCTGTTGAAATAAAAAGTGTTTCTCGCCTTCCTCTCGGTCATATTTTCATAATAATGATCTTGCAGCAGCCAGCGTCATCTCACAAGACCCTCCGGTACCGTGAATGTCATTTAAGTGACGTCTTGGTGAAGATTGATGATCACTCATTTTTAGGTCTATTTTTTTTAAAAGCCTGGCTGGAGATCCACTGACACACCCCCCGCGGTCGACTGGTAGCTCGCGATCGACGTAATGGGCACCCCTGGGTTAGAGTGTCAGCCCTGAGATGAGTAGGTCGTGAGTTCAAACCCCGGCCGAGTCATACCAAAGTCTATAAAAATGGGAGCCATGACCTCCCTGCTTGGCACTCAGCATCAAGGCTTGGAATTTGGGGTCAAATTGATTGATTCATACTTGTATTAGTAGATTGCACAGTACAGTACATATTCCGTACAATTGACCACTAAATGGTAACACCCCAATAAGTTTTTCAACTTGTTTAAGTCGGGGTCCACGTTAATCAATTCATGGTAAATTAGAATCACTAGAAATGATCCTTGGGCGCAGCAACCGCTGCTGCTCACTGCTCCCCTCACTTCCCAGTTCATTATTATGAAAAGGGGGCGATCAAGGGTGATGGGTCAAGTGCAGAGAATAATTTGTTCAAACTGCTTCCACAGTCCTGGGTTCAAATCCAGGCTCGGGATCTTTCTGTGTGGAGTTTGCATGTTCTTCCCGTGAATGCGTGGGTTCCATCCGGGTACTCCGGCTTCCACCCACTTCCAAAGACATGCACCTGGGGATAGGCCCCTCCCACTTCCAAAGACATGCACCTGGGGATAGGTTGATTGGCAACACTAAATGGTCCCTAGTGTTTGAATGTGAGTGTGAATGTTGTCTGTCTATCTGTGTTGGCCCTGTGATGAGGTGGCGACTTGTCCAGGGTGTACCCCGCCTTCCGCCCGATTGTAGCTGAGATAGGCGCCAGCGCCCCCCGCGACCCCGAAAGGGAATAAGCGGTAGAAAAAATGGATGGATGGATGGATGCTTCCACAGTGGAGTGTTTTAAGTCTCGTCTTAAGACCCACTTTTATTCTTTGGCTTTTAACACTACGTGAGTTGTGTGGTCCTCTGTCCTCTGTGTTTTTTATACACTTTGATTTCTATTTTACTGTTTTAATTGATTTTACCCTTTAAAATAGTTTTTAATCATATTTGTTTTTGTATTGTTTTTATTGGTTTTATATTTATTTATTTTTTGTTTTTATTCAGTCATTGGTGGAGCATGATATATATATATATATATATATATATATATATATATATATATATATATATATATATATATATATATATTTATATATTTATATAGCCCCAAATCACAAATGTCTCAAAGGACTGCACAAATCATTACGACTACAACATCCTCGGAAGAACCCACAAAAGGGCAAGGAAAACTCACACCCAGTGGGCAGGGAGAATTCACATCCAGTGGGACGCCAGTGACAATGCTGACTATGAGAAACCTTGGAGAGGACCTCAGATGTGGGCAACCCCCCCCCTCTAGGGGACCAAAAGCAATGGATGTCGAGCGGGTCTAACATGATACTGTGAAACCTATATTTGTAAACAAACAATTTCTATTAAGTTTTATGAACAAAAACACAATTATTGTGATTTGTATTTAAGAATTATTTGACAACAACAATGACTCTCTTCTTATTCAGCAAATAAAGTCAATGCTTCCCCACCTCTGAGCCCCACCTCAAGTCACAGGTCCTGACAGAAACACTGCTACTTTTCAGAAGCTGCGTTGACAAACTGCAAACAACAAATGTTGACTGCGATCGATGCCAAGAACGAGACACAAATCAGACAGCGTGATCTCAAAGCAGCATCCTTTTCTCATCCACACAAGTAATTGCTTTCCGATGTCATGACAACATTCTTCTGCCAGGGCGTCTCCACGTTTGTACTTTTCTACTTCCACTTCACGTTCCGCCGCTCCACCGTGTCGTTCAATGCCGTCACCGTCCAGTTATGCTTTCGAGTGTGTGACTTTCAGCTCTCAGATGAAACGCTGAGAGCAGCCGCAGATGCTGTTGAATAGATGTTTACCTTCTTGTGTAGTCGTGAGTAATGGCCACTGCAACATCCAGACTGAGACATGAGCTGGAACTAATCGTCCAGAAACAACTGTTTAATTTGAACACACACATATTCCCCCAAACCGCAGAAGGCGTTTGCGAGCGTGCCGTGCAACCCCTTAATGAGTCGCCAACTTACAAGGATTGGGCGTTCTTGCTGTTGGCACTAGACCAGGGGTAGGGAACCTATGGCTCTAGAGCCAGATGTGGCTCTTTTGATGACTGCACCTGGCTCTCGGATAAATCTGAGCTGACATTACTTAACACGATAAGTAATGAATAATTCCACTGGGAATCACAGTGTTAAAAATAACGTTAAAAATATAAAAATGCTCATGCATTTGAATCCATCCATCCTTTTTTCTACCGCACCTGTTCAAGAAGTTGCCTTAAGGGTAAGAAATAATTTATTTATTATTGGTTAGTGTAGGGCTAGCCCTCTTGGGGGTTCTTCAATAAGGCCCAGGTGGGCCATTTTACACACCTGTCGCTGATTTCGAGGCCAGGCCTGGCAACACCCTGCTTCGCTGCAGTCCTGCAGGCCACGCCCCTTCCTAAGTTAGCTTCAGAATAACAACGTTATTACAAAGAATAAGAGACCTACTATACTCTAGAAATGTTGGTCTTAATTAAAAATGCACACTTTTAGTTGTGTTCAGTGTTAAAAATATATTATATGGCTCTTAGGGAAATACATTTTAAAATATTTGGCTTCTTGGCTCTCTCAGCCAAAAAGGTTCCCGACCCCTGCACTAGAGAGATGACTGTATGTTATTGTAAATAAACACATCTGAAAAAGAGCTTTTCTATTGATGTGCAACCTGTTTTGCAAATCGAGCAACTTTGCCAACAACAATACAACAAACAAGTTGCAAACAACACCCTCACTAATTATTTGCATATGAGTGCAGCAACATATTATGTACACAAAACAATGACAGTTTGCATGCAGATGTTCCATCACTGTTGCTTTCTCTCATACAAAACATGTTGCATTTATACACACACACACACACACACACACACACACACACACACACACACATATACAGTTGTGGTCAAAAGTTTATATACACTTGTAAAGAACATGATGTTATGGCTGTCTGGAGTTTTCAATAATGTAGTGATTGGAGCACATAATTGTTGGTCACAAACAACATTCTTGAAGTTTGCTGCTTTTATGAATTTATTGTGGCTTTACTGAAAATGTGAGCAATCAAAAGTATACGTACAGCAATGTAAATATTTGCTTACATGTCCCTTGGCAAGTTTCACTGCAATAAAGCACTTTTGGTCGCCATCCACAAGCTTCTGCTTGAATTTTTGACCACTTCTCTTGACAAAATTGGTGCGGTTCAGCTAAAGTTGTCAGTTTTCTGACACGGACTTGTTTCTTCAGCATTGTCCAAAAGTTTAAGTCAGGATTTTGGGAAGACCTGTTGTGATCCGGCTTCCGGATCACACATCTCTAGCATGTTTATGTCCTTTTTGTATTGTCCTATGTTTTGATCATGTTTTGGACTCCCGTTTGTTAGCGCACTTCCTTGTTTTGCATTGTCACCATGGCAACCTAATTACGCCTCCTGCACGGACTCACTACGCACACCTGTTTTGAATTATTAGTGCTGTATTTAAGAGCACCTGCTACCTTAGTTCCTCCTGGCTGTTTCGTTTGCTCACGCAAAAAGTTACGATTTGTTATTCCTCATTGTTTTTACTCTGCTAAGTTTTAGCTTAGCTTTCCGCGCGCTCGGCTCGCTCTCCTTACGAAATTTTGAACTCTACCCTTGCTACAAGTAGCATTTAGCTTTTTGTGCGGTGGCATGCCTTTTCTTTTCCTTTGTCAAGTGTTTTGTTGTGTTTGATGATTAAAACTAGTTCCTACCTCCACTCCTGCTTGCTCCCGTCTTTGGCATCTTGGGGCTGACACCTCCGCGCTTCACAATGCGCCCACCAAATCGTAACAAGACCATTCTAAAACCTTCATTCTAGCCTAATTTAGCCAATCCTTTACCACTTTTGATATGTGTTTGGGGTCATTGTCCTGTTGGAACACCCAACTGCGCCCAAAACCCAACATCCGGACTGATTATTTTAGGGTGTCCTGAAGAATTTGGAGGTACCGTATTTCCTTGAATTGCCGCCGGGTATTTAGTAAACGCCTGCCTGGAATTACTGCCGGGTCAAACTCGTTTCACAAAATATTATTTTTATTAGCGCATGTCTAGAATTTCTGCCGGGTCAAACTCATTTCACAAAATAATTAGCATATGCCTAAAATTTCCACCGGGTCAAACTCGTCACGTCACGAGTGACACTTCACCTCTCATCATTTTCAAAATGGAGGAGGCTGATTTCAATCATTTGAAATCGCATAAAGGGAAGAAGATTAAGAGCTATTCAGTAGGATTTAAGGTCCAAGCTATTGAATATGCTAAAAAGAACAGTAAGCAGCTATGTTTTATTAATATACCGTAGCTGCGTGTGTCAAATATGAGTCATTAAATGACTCCCGCCTCCTGGTGGTAGAGGGCGCTAGTGATCCTTCTTGCGACTACTCGGCTGCAGAAGACGTGACAACAAGCAGCAAGAGTGAGCAGCGATTGTTTATTTTTTCCTCTCGCTTGCACTTTTAACATGGAGGATTACATATCTGAAATAAAACCGTTTTCTAAACTGGAATTTTAAAGGAAGCAGGAGGTAATAAAGGAAGACCTCCATCGAGACAGAGAGACTTTTAAAACTGAAGAAAGATAAGGAAGACTTCTATAAACAAGTTATTGATGCTTTTGATCAGAAGGAGCTGCGCATGGACTTCATTTATAAGTAAAGGTAGGACCATAATAACGTTTTTTTTAAATTTATTTATTAAATGTGCTTTTCATGATAGTATCCTTACATCACACTCAAATTTATAAGCACGGGCCTAAATTTACCACATGCCTTTGGTAAACGCCAGAGTGAGAAGAGGTTTTAAAATAATTATCGCCCCGGCGGCAATTCAAGGAAATACGGTAATCCTCCTTTTGCATTGTCCTATATAACCTCTTAAGGCCCAGGCTGTTTGTTTACATATTTTTTTATTTTATTTCTCTTTGCTATTTGAGCTTATTGGACCCTAATTAAAATACAAACTAAAAATCATCTTTTTACATGATGTACTTAGTCCATAAGTAACAAATGTGTACTACATATAGTTGATAGATAATTTCAATATTCAATCAGATCACGAGTTGTTGTCAGTAAGGCCTTCTAGCTGGCCTAAGGCAGATATATAATGTGGTATTATGAGCCCGGTAATATAAGAACTTCATTACCCAGCATGCCACAGTAGTGAAGAGCATGCGCGGTAGCCACTTTTAGTCATGCCGGCAGCAGGATGTTTTTGATGAGCACCTTGTGGAGTAAACTGTAATCCAATCCAATCCAATCCACTTTATTTCTATAGCACATTTAAACAACACAAATCTTTCCTAACTGCTGGACGACAATATTAAAGACAATATTCAAATATTATTCTTAGCTCCATTATGACTGAATAAAAGATAAAAAAATAAATAAATATAAAACCAATATAAAAACCACTGTATGTACCATGAATTGATTAAGGTGGACCCCGACTTAAACAAGTTGAAAACTTATTCGGGTGTTACCATTTAGTGGTCAATTGTACGGAATATGTACTGTACTGTGCGATCTACTAATACAAGTTTCAATCAATCAATCAATCATGTGTAGTGTGATGCTAATTTGTATTTTTTTTCCTTTTTTTTTCCAAATTCCATTGTATGTTATACTTTTCTGACACCACCAGTTAGCAGCATAAGTGTCCACATAAGTGGCCATAAGACCCCAATTCAGTAGTGTACACAATTTTGGAAATAAGAGCTAGAAGGTGCTGTCCACGCATGTGGCCACTAAGCCTTTAGAGTAGTTGTTCTTAACCTTGTTGGAGGTACTGAACCCCACCAGTTTCAATGCTTTTCTTTAGTGAAAAATAAAATGCTTTTCAAATCCAAGACAAAGGTATATGATCTTTTACTGGTGCACAACCGTGCATGAACATCACTTTGTTCAAAGAATAAAACCAACATAATGCATGAACTCGTAACAAATTACACACCTGCAAATCAGTTTGGGTTCTGCTGTTGCCGATAAAATGCCGATAGGGAGAAGTTTTTATGTACACGATGAGTCGGGTGTGGCTTGAGTGGAGGCTCCACCGAACCCCTGAGGCCGACTTACTGAACCCCTGGAGTTCGATCGAACCCTGGTTAAGAACCACTGCTTTAGAGGTTAAAGCAGCAGTTCCATTGGCAGCAGAACAGGTCCAGAGCATAATACTACCACAACCATGCTTGACGGTTTTTATTAAATTATTTTTGTCTAACCACCCATGTTCCTCTTCCTGTATTTTCCCTCATAAATTGTTGTAAATGCTTATTGAATATAAACATTTAGAAATGCATCCCACATTTGAAAATAACTGGTGTTGTTGCACAATCATCACAAGTAAGGGTTGTAATCGAGGGATGAAAAGTCTTCCTAACAATGTTCGAAAAGTCTGTATTTATATTTGATTGATCAAGTGGCACTGAGTAGTCCTCCCAAAAGAATAGTTTCTTTTCAGCCGGACTTCTTAAAAATCAGTTTGGGATCTGCTGTTGCTGTATCCCTAATATGCTGATAGGGAGAAGTTTTTATGTACACGATGAGTCGGGTGTGGCCTGAGTGGAGGCTCCACCGAACCCCTAGGGTTAGATCGAACCCTGGTTAAGAACCACTGCTTTAGAGGTTAAAGCAGCAGTTCCATTGGCAGCAAAACAGGTCCAGAGCATAATACTACCACAACCTTGCTTGACGGTTATTATTACATTATTTTTGTCCAACCACCCATGTACCTTTTCCTGTATTTTCCATCATAAATAGTTGTAAATGCCTATTGAATATAAACATTTAGAAATCCATCCAACATTTGAAAATGACTCACAAGTACGGGTTGTAATCGGGCGATGAAAAGTCTTCCCAACAATGTTCGAAAAGTCTGTATTTATATTTGATTGATTAAGTGACACAGAGTAGTCGTCCCAAAAGAATAGTTCCGTTTCAGCGGGACTTCTTAAAAAGTAAAAAGGCGGTGGTGGGGAAAACTGCCCCCTATTTTGGTTATCGCCAAGTCGTGCACTTCTCTTTTCATTAATGGCTTCATAAAGTAACATGGTCCAGAACATCTGCATACCAGAAAGCAACATTACCATGGATACCAAACATGTCAGACCGACTTTAATGCAAATGCGTTGAGAAACGATGCACAAGAGCATCCAAGAATGTTTCCATTTGATGTCACAGCACAGCAAATTGACAATGTCTTGGGTTGAGACGCTTCACTTGACATCAGCGTCACAAACTTCTGATGGTGTGTCATGTGGGGAGAACTTTTAAGGTGGAACTGCGGCTTGAAAGGCTCACGGGTCTGTCCTCGCAGCATTTATGTGTGCTGCTGCACTTAATTGAATTATGAGCTTGGAGCGCGTTCAGCTCTGAGCATCGCGAAAGGGTAACTCCTGCAGCGGCAATCAGCGGATCAGAAGGAGGGTATGGGCGCTCGCTCCCCCCCCACCCCCCTTGATAAATGAGTTTGTATTGTCTGTCAGGCCGGCTTCCTGCCAGTGCAGGTCACTGCTTATTAAATTACCACTTGTCAATGTCCTAAATACTGATTGATGGATGAGCATGGCAAATGAAGGGAACCTAGGACTTTTGCTCCCCTCTACACCACATTTTGTTCAGAGGGAGGAGGGACCTCCATCACATTCTTATTGACGGCTATTGAACGGTGGCTGGTGGCCGCCTTAATGTCCAATTTTGTTGCATGTGGTTTCTCACGGATTTTAACTCTTTTCACTGTCATCAAAGTGACCTTTGACAGTTGACTTGTCAAGAACATCATCCGGCCGTTGAAATTCCAGTTTGGTGGCTTTCAAGGGGCCACTTTCTTTTGCCTGTATGCTAAATGAAGATTTTTTTTTCCACTGATGGACTGAGTTCCCATTGTATCCTTCTCCGAGCCCTGCTGAGCAGTAATCCCAGCAGGACATAATTCAGTGGCGGGCCTTGCCTTTCCCACCTAGGCCTTCAGTGATGTCCGACTTCAATGATTACCTCTCAAAGTACCATCATTGATGTCCCCACATCACTATTGCTGGAGAAATACTTTGCAGAAACACATTTACGCTCTAATGCACATTAAACATCATCAACAGCATGCAAAACGGTCCCCACAAGTACAAAACAGTGTATAGTGTACAAAACGGTCCCTACATGAACAAAACAGTGTAAAATGTAAAGAACGGTCCCCACAAAGTGTACAAAACGGTCCCCACATGGACAAAACAGTGTAAAGTGTACAAAACGGTCCCCACATGTACAAAACAGTGTACAGTGTACAAAAACGGTCCCCACATGGACAAAACAGTGTAAAGTGTACAAAACGGCCCCCACAAAGTGTACAAAACGGTCCCCACATGGACAAAACAGTGCAAAGTGTAAAGAACGGTCCCCACAAAGTGTAAAAAACGGTCCCCACATGTACAAACAGTGTACAGTGTACAAAAACGGTCCCCATAAAGTGTACAAAACGGTCCCCACATGGACAAAACAGTGTAAAGTGTATAGAACGGTCCCCACAAAGTGTACAAAACGGTCCCCACATGTACAAACAGTGTACAGTGTACAAAAACGGTCCCCACACAGTGTACAAAACGGTCCCCACATGTACAAACAGTGTACAGTGTACAAAAACGGTCCCCACAAAGTGTACAAAACGGTCCCCACATGGACAAAACAGTGTAAAGTGTATAGAATGATCCCCACAAAGTGTACAAAACGGTCCTCACATGGACAAAACAGTGTAAAGTGTACAAAACGGTCCCCACATGTACAAACAGTGTACAGTGTACAAAAACGGTCCCCACAAAGTGTACAAAACGGTCCCCACAAAGTGTAAGAAACGGTCCCCACAAAGTGTACAAAACGGTCCCCACATGGACAAAACAGTGTACAGTGTACAAAACGGTCCCCACATGGACAAAACAGTGTACAGTGCACAAAACGGTCCCCACACAGTGTAAAAAATGGTCCCCACATGTACAAAACAGTGAAAAGTATACAAAACGGTCCCCACAAAGTGTACAAAACGGTCCCCACATGTACAAAACAGTGAAAAGTATACAAAACGGTCCCCACAAAGTGTACAAAACGGTCCCCACATGTACAAAACAGTGAAAAGTGTACAAAACGGTCCCCACAAAGTGTACAAAACGGTCCCCACATGGTCATAACAGTGTACAGTGTACAAAACGGTCCCCACACAGTGTACAAAACGGTCCCCACATGGACAAAACAGTGTACAGTGTACAATACGGTCCCCACATAGTGTACACAACGGTCCCCACATGTACAAAACAATGAAAAGTGTACAAAACGGTCCCCACATGGACAAAACAGTGTACAGTGTACAAATCGGCCCCCACATGTACAAAACATTGTATAGTGTACAAAACAGTCCCCACATGTACAAAACAGTACACAGTGTACAAAACGGTCCCCACACAGTGTATAAAACAGTCCCCACATGTACAAAACAGTGTACAGTGTACAAAACATTCCCCACATGTACAAAACAGTGTACAGTGTACAAAACGGTCCCCACATGTACAAAACAGTGTATGGTGTATAAAACGGTCCCCACATGACCATTGAAGGACTGTTGCATTTAAAAATCAATAAACCCGCATCAGCAATTTAAACATATCTTATGTTGCATTGTCAAAATTAAAATTGCAAAAAAACATATTAAACGTGAAAAAATTAAGAAATAAAATGTCTGAACTCACGATCTGTGGCACCCGTTCGAGTTTCCGGGGTTGGCCGACATTGTCTCACAAGATGTACTTTCTCTTGAAATATCCTTCTTGAAAATGGCATCGCAAATATAGACTGTATGTACGAGGCGTGTTGGCTGACTTGTTCAAAGACTTTTAACAGGGGCCAGGAAACACCAGCATATAACCCCAAGTCTCGAGACCTTGCACTGGCTCCCTGTTCATTTTAGAATTGATTTTAAAATCTCTCTGTATGCTTTTAAAGCTTTGCATGGACCGGCAACTCATCATATCTCAGACTTCATCCAAATTTACACTCCTGCGCGCACTCTGAGGTCCGAGTGCCAGTTCCCGCTCGTGGTCCCCAAGACCAGACTTAAAACCAGGGGAGACCGGGCCTAAGCCCTGGAACACTCTGCCCCTCCATGTTCCAACTGCTCCCACAGTGGACTGTTTTAAGTCTCTTCTTAACACCCACTTTTATCCTCTGGCTTTGAACACTACGTAAGTTGTGTGGTCCTCTGTGTTTTTACATTTTTATTTCTATGTTTTGTTGTAATTGGTTTTACCCTTTAAAATCATTTTTAAATCGATTTTTTTTTAATATCTATTTATTGTTTGTTTTTATTCAGTTATTGGTGGAGCTAAGGATCAATCATCCATCTATTTTCTACTGCTTATTCCCTTCGGGGTTGCGGGGGGTGCTGGAGGCTATCTCAGCTACAATCGGGCGGAGGGCGGGATACACCCTGGACAAGTCGCCAC
The DNA here is from genome assembly GCF_033978795.1 of Nerophis ophidion. Lineage (NCBI taxonomy): Eukaryota > Metazoa > Chordata > Actinopteri > Syngnathiformes > Syngnathidae > Nerophis > Nerophis ophidion. The sequence goes on from NC_084637.1 coordinate 2,783,388, forward strand.
TTCATCGCAGGGAGTTAAGGATAATATTTGAACATTGTTTTTAATGTCGTTGTGCAGCACTTTGGAAACATTTGTGTTGTTTAAATGTGCTACACAAATAAAGTGGATTGGATTGGATTGGATTAAAGTTTACTCCACAAGGTGCTCTTCAAAAACATCCAGCTGCATGGTGATATATATATATATATATATATATATAAAGGTTTATTTGAAATAGGAACCGATACAAAAACATAGACATCTGAAACAGTTATCCAATGTATGCATCATAGTATTTGTAGCCAAAGCTAATTTACAACACTTGTCCCCAACAACAACAACAACAAAAACAACAACAACAACCACACAGATCCGATATCATTAAAATGGGAAAATGAAAAATAGAATAAGGCAAAGATGAGTCGATAATAATGTTTAGAATTAATACAGACAAAGTGCAAACTAGATAAAAGTCATTAATAATAATAATACAGACAAAGTGCAGACTAGATGAAAAAACAATTAATAAAAATTAGTAAATACTAAAACTTTTTAAAGTGTCAGGTACAGAGTTCCATAGTTGCAGTCCTTTTATTGAAAAGGTGTCATGTCTGTGAGATCATGTTTTGTTTTTTGGACACTCAGTTCCTGTTTTTGCACTTCCTGGTTTGTTTTGTTACCATGACTACTCATTAGTTTCCACCTGTCTCACGTTTTGCACTCGCACACCTGTTTTTACTGATCATGTCACTGCTATTTAAGCCGTTCTGTTTCTGTTCTCCGTCCTGGCAACATCACCTTCTACCACCATCTCTCACCCTCGGTACCTTTGCCCCCGTCATGCCATGCTACCTCCACTCTGCTTCATGTCATGTTCAGAGTCCCATGCCAGGTAAGCTTTTGTTTATATTTCATAGTTTCTGCCTTTGTGAAAGCCTTTGTTTTCATTAGTCAAGTTTGTTTTCCGCGCCTTTCGATTGCTTTTTTTTGGTAGTTTTTGTTAAATTAAAAATATGTACTTACATTCATGCCTTGCCCGCGCCAACTTTCCTTTGCCTACCGGAAAAAAACAACAACAAAGTCCACTCCAATCGCTTTGCACCTCGGGAAAACAATCCACGCCCAAGTCCCAGTCGTGACCAAAAGGCAGTCTGGGCTAAACCCGGCTACTGCTCATGCTCTTCACTACTGTGGCATGCTGGGTAATGGAGTTCTTATGTTACCTGGCTCATAACATCACAATATAAATCTGCCTTAGGCCAGCTAGAAGGCCTTACTGACAACAACTAGTGATCTGATTGACTATCGAAATGGTCTATCAACTGTATGCGTCCATTCGTTACAGTGCACGGATATTGTTGATTCTGAAGGCCTCTGGCGGATTTGGTACAGCATGGCAACATAAGCTAGCTAAATTCTGATTGGATAAAAACTCTATAAGCTAAAAACAACAGCACTGGAAAGAACATAATATGAGTACTTTTAGATATTTAGGGGAAGTAAATCATTGAATTATGATCATGATTTGTGGTTACGTTAGTCCAGCAGAGAAGGCACACCACGGCCGTAATGCCAGGCGAGTGTGCACCGATAAGCAAGCATGTCCCACGGCCGTGCTCCGAGTCGGCGGTCATCGATGAGTCGGCAGATGACATTTGAACGTGATTGTGCGGGAGAGCAGATAGTAAATCCCTGCATTGTTCCAGTTGTCACCGAGACCCGTCATCACTGCACCCTGCCTAATGAGGTAACAACTAATTAAAACAGAGGTGTTCAAACTTCTCTCAAAACAAATGTCTGGAACGATTTGCGGGTGTTGCTCAAAAGTCGGCCGTTTTCTCAGCCGCCGTTGACTCTGCGGCCGACGATAAGGTAAATGAAAGGTTATTTAAAAGGGAGGCGGCCTCGCTCAACACTTTTCTTACCCAGAGACCGGACAAACTAGAGCAGTTTGGAAAAAGGCCGCGGGCGCGCCGAGTGATTGTCAGCCATGCAAATAATCACTTACTTACACTCAGTGAGTTTGCTTCGGATAAGGCAAATTACCATTTGAAAATGAGCTGAAAAACACTCTGGGCTAAAAGCTTGCATCATGATTTGCAGTAATATTATCGAGGATACGTAACCGCTCGCGCACGCACACGCCGACACAGGCAAACATGCAAAGCAGCCTCTCGACTGGCTGCGGGGACGAGGCGCCAGCTCTCAGATCTGATTTGCTGTCTTATTGCTGCATTCGCTTCAAATTGGTTCCCGGCCAATCACACAACTTTATTCCCTGGTATGCCAATAGTTGGAAAGCATTTAAGCAACACTAAATACGCCCGGATAAGTGGCGGCGGCGACTGGGCAAGGCCGATAGTGATGATGACGCACGCAAGGAGTCAAATGAGCGATTCAAGGAATTAAACGAATGCTCTTATTTCTTTGCTCTCAGAAAAAGCAACAAAGAACATATTGTCTAACGTTGCTCAGGAAAGAATTGCCAGTGGTTGGCCTTTGTCATCTTTTATTTCCATGTGCTATCTCTGACCTGAAAGTTATGTGCTTAGTCTTTTAGTTTGGATTTGACTCTTTTTTTTTATGTTTCATCAAGTATGGGCTTAGTTTCAAGAATATAATTGATTAAGGATTAAAGCTTTTTGGACACTCAGGCAGGTGATGAGTCATTCGCAGAGGAGCAGACTAAATTGCGAGGTTTAAAGGAGAAAAAAAATAGGCCTGTACTCTAAGCTCATCTTATCCATTTAGTTGCTGAGTCTCTGGCTGAATTCGGCCACAATATGAGGATCTCAGTTGGGATTGGGAGGTAAGCAAAGTTTAAGCTACAGTACCAAACTAATGCCCGTTTGATTAAATGCTGCACACACGAGCAGCAGGGCTTTCTTATCCCAAGCTTCACTTCTCTTACGGAAGTATTGTAACCCAATGACTGCCATGTATAAAGTATGCTGAGATCATTATCCATGCGTTTGTTACGTCTCGTCTTCATTACTGTAACCTATTATTTTCGGGTCTCCCCATGTCTAGCATTAAAAGATTACAGTTGGTACAAAATGCGGCTGCTAGACTTTTGACAAGAACAAGAGAATTTGATCATATTACGCCTGTACTGTATATACCTTTATATACATATATACATACATATATACCTATACTGTATAAAACTTTATATACATATATACATACATATATACCTATACTGTATATACCTTTATATACATATATACATACATATATACCTATACTGTATATACCTTTATATACATATATACATACATATATACCTATACTGTATATACCTTTATATGCATATATACATACATATATACCTATACTGTATATACCTTTATATACATATATACATACATATATACCTATACTGTATATACCTTTATATACATATATACATACATATATACCTATACTGTATATACCTTTATATACATATATACATACATATGTCTTGATTGGATTATCCAGAGAATAGTGCTCGATACCGTGGTAGAGCGCAATATGTAGGTGTGGGAAAAAAAATCACAAGACTACTTCATCTCTACAGATCTGTTTCATGAGGGGTTCCCTCAATCATCAGGAGAAACAGATCTGTAGAGATGAAGTAGTCTTGTGATTTTTCCCACACCTACATATATACATATATATATACCTATACTGTATATACCTTTATATACATATATACATACATATATACCTATAGTGTATATAATTTTATATACATATATACATACATATATACCTATACTGTATATACCTTTATATACATATATACCTATACTGTATATACCTTTATATACATATATACATACATATATACCTATACTGGCTCCCCTGCAATGGCTTCCTGTGCACTTAAGATGTGACTTTAAGGTTTTACTACTTACGTATAAAATACTACACGGTCTAGCTCCATCCTATCTTGCCGATTGTATTGTACCATATGTCCCGGCAAGAAATCTGCCTTCATAGAACTCCGGCTTATTAGTGATTCCCAGAGCCCAAAAAAAGTCTGCGGGCTATAGAGCGTTTTCTATTGGGGCTCCAGTACTCTGGAATGCCTTCCCAGTAAAAGTTCAAGATGCTACCTCGGTAAAAGCATTAAAGTCCGATCTTAAAACTCATTTGTATACTTTAGCCTTTAAATAGACCCCCTTTGAGACCAGTTGATCTGCCGTTTATTTTCTGCTCTGCCGGGCACAGGTTTGATGGCCACGGATGAAGCGCTGGCTTTCCATAGTCAAGACTCGGGGTGGACCGCTCGTCTGTGCATCGGTTGGGGACATTTCTGCACTGCTGTCCAGTCTCCGCTTGGGATGGACTCCTGCTGGCCCACTATGGACTGGACTCTCACTTTTATGTTGGATCCACTATGGACTGGACTCTCACTTTTATGTTGGATCCAGTATGGACTGGACTCTCACAATATTATGTTAGATCCACTATGGACTGGACTCTCACTATTATGTTAGATCCACTATGGACTGGACTCTCACTATTATGTTAGATCCACTATGGACTGGACTCTCACTATTATGTTGGATCCACTATGGACTGGACTCTCAGTATTATGTTAGATCCACTATGGACTGGACTCTCACTATTATGTTAGATCCACTATGGACTGGACTCTCACTATTATGTTAGATCCACTATGGACTGGACTCTCACTATTATGTTGGATCCACTATGGACTGGACTCTCACAATATTATGTTAGATCCACTATGGACTGGACTCTCACTATTATGTTAGATCCACTACAGACTGGACTGTCACTATTATGTTAGATCCACCATGGACTGGACTCTCACAATATTATGCTAGATCCACTATGGACTAGACTCTCACTATTATGTTAGATCCACTACAGACTGGACTCTCACAATATTATGCTAGATCCACTATGGACTAGACTCTCACTATTATGTTAGATCCACTACAGACTGGACTCTCACAATATTATGTTGGATCCACTATGGACTAGACTCTCACTATTATGTTAGATCCACTACAGACTGGACTCTCACAATATTATGTTAGATCCACTATGGACTAGACTCTCACTATTATGTTAGATCCACTACAGACTGGACTCTCACAATATTATGCTAGATCCACTATGGACTAGACTCTCACTATTATGTTAGATCCACTATGGACTGGACTCTCACTATTATGTTAGATCCACTATGGACTAGACTCTCACTATTATGTTAGATCCACTACAGACTGGACTCTCACAATATTATGCTAGATCCACTATGGACTAGACTCTCACTATTATGTTAGATCCACTACAGACTGGACTCTCACAATATTATGTTAGATCCACTATGGACTAGACTCTCACTATTATGTTAGATCCACTACAGACTGGACTCTCACAATATTATGCTAGATCCACTACAGACTGGACTCTCACAATATTATGCTAGATCCACTATGGACTAGACTCTCACTATTATGTTAGATCCACTATGGACTGGACTCTCACTATTATGTTAGATCCACTATGGACTAGACTCTCACTATTATGTTAGATCCACTACAGACTGGACTCTCACAATATTATGCTAGATCCACTACAGACTGGACTCTCACAATATTATGCTAGATCCACTATGGACTAGACTTTCACTATTTTGTTAGATCCACTATGGACTGCACATTTCACCAGTCACCCTTGGGGGTTCCCCACATCTGTGGTCCCCTCCAAGGTTTCTCATTGTCCCATTGGGTTGAGTTTTTCCTTGCCCTGATGTGGGATCTGAGCCGAGGTTGTCGTTGTGGCTTGTGCAGCCCTTTGAGACACTCGTGATTTTGAGCTATGTAAGTAAACATTGATTGATTGATGTTGTATTACTATTTCAGAATTGTTTTCTTTGAAAAAAAAACTACTTCACTCATTGGTAGAGATTTATTACCACAAAAAATCAATATTTTTGCAGTTGCCTTTTGTTTTGTTTGTCAGCAAATCTTTAAACATACTTTCATTGATGTTTCATCAATAATCCTTAATAACAGTATAACAACTGAGTAGAATTAGCTGCAGACCACCATTCATTTTTTTTGTTTATTCACGATTTTAGAGAAACGTAGCAAGGAGAAAGACACTATTTCACAAAGCTTACAATGTCATGAACATAAAGGTGAAACTCCAAACAAATTGAATGACAAGCAACGGTTAGTTTTTTCCAGTAATTAGATTTACAAGGTGTTGTCATTTATTCAGCTCATTGAACGTTCAATAGATCGCGACCGGACTGTTTGGTTTGTTGTTCTGCCTCTCATCCAAGTGGGCTTCATCAGTTCCTGCTAATAGATTTAAATTGGACCAATCTTAGTCCAATACTAGATTTGAGGAGAAAATTTACGTAGCAAAACTAAAACATGGCATAGACACATAATATGCAAAACTAAGTATTTCAAGCCTTCTTTTGATATAATTTTGATGATTATTGCTTAAGAAATTTTGGGGTTTTCGAAAACTATTAGCCATGATCATCAAAATTATATGAAAAGGCTTGACATGTCTCACTTTGTATAACGACCTGGTCACATGTCTCACTTTGTGTAACGACCTGGTCACATGTCTCACTTTGTGTAACGACCTGGTCACATGTCTCACTTTGTGTAACGACCTGGTCACATGTCTCACTTTGTGTAACGACCTGGTCACATGTCTCACTTTGTGTAACGACCTGGTCACATGTCTCACTTTGTGTAACGACCTGGTCACATGTCTCACTTTGTGTAACGACCTGGTCACATCGCGGTGCGGCGTTCGTTCTCCCAAGAAGCAGACGGGCTTCGGACACAGCGTGCAGGTAGGAAAAGTGATTTATTAAGAACTAAATCAGACAGAACAAAGAAAAACGTGCTCATAGCACTTAAGGCAAACAACTAAAAGAGCTAGCATGGGAGCTAGAAAATAAAGATATTAGCATGGAAGCTAGCAGGTAGCGAGAAGGAAACAGAACGTTGTTACTTGTTGTATGAAGACAAACTAGGAAGCCAGACAGACTGACGGGAGAAGGCAGGCTTAAATAATGACAGTGATTACAAAAGCAGGTGTGCGGCCGGAACAAGCGGCAGGTGAAAATAATACGTAACTGTGGTAACCAACTGAGAAGTGCACAAACAGGAACCGAAGGAGTACAAAACCAACAGAAAACACAAGTGACCCGAAAAACCCAAACAGAATATGATCCGTGCCACGGATCATAACACCTTGCATGTAATGAGTTAATATCACATGTCAGTTTTACATTTGAATTGCTGACATAATTGGATTTTCGCATTATATTGAATTTTTTTTTAGCTTCACCTGTATTTGTTTGGGTTTATGCAAGGACTATAGTTTCTTAGGGTTACTTCCCCTTTTTACCTGATTTGATTCAGTTAAATGTGTTATAGTTAACTAGAAATATTGAGCTGTTTCTCGGCTAAACTTCTTGCTTTAAGTTGCAGGCAAAAATTTGAGTTGCAAGCACATCCGCCACAATTGAACCTGTAAAAAATGCTCTAAACACCGGGTCGTACTTGCTAGCACTAACTTACAGCTAGAGATGAACACAACGTTGTTTTTCAACCATGAGAAGGAAGAGAGTGAGTGTGAAGAGCAGTGCAGAGAAGAAGAAGTGAGCATATCACTGCCTGCCTGTATCGCACACAAAATTAATGCCAGCCAAGAATGTTGAAATAACAAACATTTATCCAGGCTAATAGAAAAAAGCTGCTAATTATGTCTTTTAGGTAGAAGCAGCTGGGAGGAGATACTGTAGAATTCCACTCTCCAAGGTCATTGTTATTATTACGTTACTACAGTTGTTGAAAGTACATTCTATTGTGTCGTGTTTACTGATGGCAGATGTTGATTTGAGATACAAGTGGTAAATTATTCAAAAACTAATTAATTAAGCAATCAAGACTATTACAGTTGTGCGGATGATATCCTTCTTTGTGTAGAAAGTGTTGATTGTCATGTCATGTTGGGATGTACTTTGTGGACGCCGTCTGCTCCACACCCCCTAAGTCTTTGCTGTCGTCCAGCATTCTGTTTTGGTTTACTTTGTAACCAGTTCAGTGTTAGTTTGCCTTTTAGGGCCATTCACCTTTTGTTTATTTTTGGTTTAAGCATTAGATAAGACGTCTACAAAGCAATTAGCTACCTGCTGCCACCTACTGATATGGTTCCTCTGCCGAGCTCTAGACGGCACCGACACTCAACAACGGCACTTTATTTGCAGATTATAATTACTGTTTTGCACAATTTTATGTTAAAATACTGAACAGATGTTAACCTTATCCCACTAAACATCTGTACAGTGTTTGGCCATAAAAGTGTTTGATTGTGAGACATTAGAAGCTACAAAATGCAAGGGGTCCATCAGACCCACCAACGCTGGCTGAGTAACAACAATATGAACGTTGCGTGGAACATTTGTCTCACAGTTTCTGCGTTCCACAGGGATTCTTCTTTTGTGTTTCTGCACCTGCGGTTCCCACTCAAGGTTGTAACACTGTTTGTCAACACTGTCTGCTCTCATTTTCTCGCACATTTCACTCTCTGATGTTCTGTGTACCTACACTGTGTCCTCCTCCTGTCTAGGCCTGCTGTCTGTGTGTGTATGTGTGTGTGGTACACAGAACACTTCTATTGATTGATTGATTGATTGATTGATGTCATATTACTATTTCAGAATTGTGTGTGTGTGTGTGTGTGTGTGTGTGTGTGTGTGTGTGGTACACAGAACACTTCTATTGATTGATTGATTGATTGATTGATGTCATATTACTATTTCAGAATCGTGTGTGTGTGTGTGTGTGTGTGGTACACAGAACACTTCTATTGATTGATTGATTGATCTCATATTACTATTTCAGAATTGTGTGTGTGTGTGCGTGTGTGTGTGTGTGTGTGTGTGTGTGTGTGTGTGTGTGTGTGTGTGTGTGTGTGTGTGTGTGTGTGTGTGTGTGGTACACAGAACACTTCTATTGAGTAGTTGATTGATTGATTGATTGATGTCATATTACTATTTCAGAATCGTGTGTGTGTGTGTGTGTGTGTGTGGTACACAGAACACTTCTATTGATTGATTGATTGATCTCATATTACTATTTCAGAATTGTGTGTGTGTGTGTGTGTGTGTGTGTGTGTGTGTGTGTGTGTGTGTGTGGTACACAGAACACTTCTATTGATTGGTTGATTGATTGATTGATTGATTGATTGATGTCATATTACTATTTCAGAATTGTTTTCATTGAAAAAAAACCTATTGCACTCATTGGTAGAGATTTATTACCACAAATGTGTGTGTGTGTGTGTGTGTGTGTGTGTGTGTGTGTGTGTGTGTGTGTGTGGTACACAGAACACTTCTATTGATTGATTGATTGATCTCATATTATTATTTCAGAATTGTGTGTGTGTGTGCGTGTGCGTGCGTGTGTGTGTGTGTGTGTGGTACACAGAACACTTCTATTGATTGGTTGATTGATTGATTGATTGATGTCATATTACTATTTCAGAATTGTTTTCATTGAAAAAAAACCTACTGCACTCATTGGTAGAGATTTATTACCACAAATGTGTGTGTGTGTGTGTGTGTGGTACACAGAACACTTCTATTAGCCCCGGGTCCAGTGGACCCAGACATCTTGTATGTAATAGACATGTGTAGGGGGGTGTATGGTGTGTGGTGATTAAATATATATTCTGATATATGTTCTTCACAGAAAATGAGCCAAAGTCAGTGAGTCTCAGTTTGAAAAATTAATTAAATGTATCATTTTTCTTTTTAATAAAAAATGAAAACGGGTCCAACAGACCCGAACACCACACAAGGGTTAAGGTAGTACTTTTAATATATTTTATATTATATTGTTTTCATGATTCTAATCTCTGCCTATTTTGTTTACAGAGGGAGTCATTATCAACAAACATCGAGACAAAGTCATTTAACCAAAGGGTATTTATTTGTAATTGATTAAGGGAAATAACCATTCGACTAATTAGTGAAGAAATTGGTGTTGGCAAGCACGACGATTCTGTGATTCTGTGTTATAAAGACCCATTCATGGGCTTCATTGTGGTGAAGTCTTTCTGCACCTTGATCAGGGGAACAATCTCAAAGCAGAACACTTGCACCTCCTAGCTTGAGAGTGGGATTTGTGTTATTGGGGTCACGTTCATCACTTCTCTGGCCATCAGCCTCCACACAGCAAGTTTGCCACAGAACTCCATTTTGGTCTCATAAGACCACACCTCATCGTCAGGAGCCTTCTCTGAGTCCTTCTGAATCAACATGAGACTACGGGCACTGCAAGATGTCTCTCCATTACGGCCAAGTGGCTAATGGTGTTCTTGGTGACTCTGGTCCCAACTTAATTGAGATCATTAACCAGCTCCTCCTTTGTAATTCTGGGTCTTCTCCCGGACCCTTCTCAGAATCATCTTTTACGCCCCAGTGGGAAATCTTGCTTGGAACTCCAGTGCGTTGTCTTCTATTATGTCTATTTACAAATTCTCCCGCCAAATGTGGTCTTTTTTATTTTGCTGAAGGGACGGATTCAATTTGTGTCCTTAATAAACTGTCTGTGAGGGACAAAATATTGCTGGTTAGTCTGAAGTAAAACACAAAATATAAAACCAGTGAAGTTGTCATGTTGTGTAAATGGTAAATAAAAACTGAATACAAGGATTTGCAAATCCTTTCAACTTTGTATTCAATTGAATAAATTGCAAAGACAAGATATTTCATGTTCGAACTGAGAATTGTTTTTATTGTTTTGCAAATAATCATGAACTTAGAATTTAATGGCAGCAACACATTTCAAAAAACTTGTCACTGGGGCATTTTTACCACTGTGTTACATGGCCTTTCCTTTTAATAACGCTTTTCTTTCTCCTATGTCCCCCCCTCCCTTGTGGAGGGGGTCCGGTCCGATGACCATGGATGAAGTACTGACTGTCCAGAGTCGAGACCCAGGATGGACCGCTCGTCGGGACCCAGGATGGACCGCTCGCCTGTATCGGTTGGGGACATCTCTACGCTGCTGATCCGCTTGAGATGGTTTCCTGTGGACAGGACTCTCACTGCTGTGTTTGAGCCACTATAGATTGAACTTTCACAGTATCATGTTAGACCCGCTCGACATCCATTGCTTTCGGTCCTCTAGAGGGGGGGGGGTTGCCCACATCTGAGGTCCTCTCCAAGGTTTCTCATAGTCAGCATTGTCACTGGCGTCCCACTGGATGTGAATTCTCCCTGCCCACTGGGTGTGAGTTTTCCTTGCCCTTTTGTGGGTTCTTCCGAGGATGTTGTAGTCGTAATGATTTGTGCAGTCCTTTGAGACATTTGTGATTTGGGGCTATATAAATAAACATTGATTGATTGATTGAATAACACTCAGTAAACGTTTGGGAACTGAGGAGACACATTTTTGAAGCTTTTCAGGTGGAATTCTTTCCCATTCTTGCTTGATGTACACCTTAAGTCAGGGGTGTCACACTCAAATACAAAGTGGGCCAACATTTTAAACGGAACAAAGCCGCGGGCCAAAGTTAAACAAATTAACCTTTTAATTGGGACCCAAACAAGTTTTGCATTAAATATTGAACAAGCAAGGCTTATATAACTTTAGTGACATGCGAAATCCAGTTTCAAATAATAATAATAATAATCAAAAAATATCAATGGCATATCAAATAAAATTTTTATAAAAATGTTATGCCTTTTTTTCTATTTGTAATCCTCAGGCTAATAATACATTTCAAAATAAAATAACAATAATGAATGAACCAAACATTCAAGCCTTGAAGTAGCAGGAGAAAATGCATGAATAAAACGTTAATTATTGGTCAGTTTGCTGGGATTTTCCCGGAGGACTTAGTGCTGCAAAGGGTTCTGGGTATTTGTTCTGTTGTGTTACGGTGCGGACGTTCACCCGGAAAGTGTTTGTCATTCTTGTTTGGTGTGGGTTCACAGTGTGGCGCAGATTTGTAATAAATGGGTTGTACTTGTATAGCGCTTTTCTACCTTCAAGGTACTCAAAGTGCTTTGACACTACTTCCACAACTACCCATTCACACACACATTCACACACTGATGGAGGGAGCTGCCATGCAAGGCACCAACCAGCACCCATCAGGAGCAAGGGTGAAGTGTCTTGCTCAGGACACAACGGACGTGACGAGGTTGGTACTAGGTGGGATTTGAACCAGGGCCCCTCGGGTTGCGCACGGCCACTCTCCCACTGCGCCACGCCGTCCTAATAGTGCTAAAGTTGTTTATACGGCCACCCTCAGTGTGACCTGTATGGCTGTTGACCAAGTATGAAATGCATTCACTTGTGCGTGTGTGTAAAAGCCACAAATATTATGTGACACGCTGTCATTATGGAGGAAAAGCGGACGTGACGACAGGTTGTAGAGAACGCTAAAGGCAGTGCCTTAAATGCACGCCCCCAACATAGTTGTCCAGGTGGAAATCGGTAGAAATTCGGGAGAATGGTTGCCCCTTGAGATTTTCGGGAGGGGCACTGGACTTCGGGATTCTACCGGGAAAATTAGGAGGGTGGGCAAGTATGAGTATTAGCGGTGAATGCGGTGTTACAGCGGCACCGACGCTGTATAACACCGACATGCCAGCTCTAATGCTAAATTGACATTGCCTCAGGGGCCAAATTAAATTACACGGCGGGCCAGAGTTTGACACCCATGCCTTAAGTTGTTCAACGGTCCGGGGTCGAAGTTGTGGTATTTTAGGCTTCATAATGCACCACCCGCACTCTTTTAATATGAAGCCACGCAGTTATAACACCTGGCTTGGCATTGTCTTGCTGAAATAAGCAGGGGCGTCCATGAAAACGTTGTTTGGATGACAACATATGTTGCTCCAAAAGCTGTATGTACCTTTCAGCATTAATGGTGCCTTCACAGACGTGTAAGTTGCCCATGCTTTGGCCACTAATACATGCCCATACCATCACACATGCTGGCTTTTGAACTTTGTGCCTATAACCATCCGGATGGTTCTTTTCCTCTTCAGGCCGGAGCACACAACGACCACAGTTTCCTAAAAAAAAATTGAAATGTGGACTCATCAGACCACAGAACACTTTTCCACTTTGCATCAGTCCGTCTTAGATGAGCTCTGTACCAGCGAAGCCGGCAGCGTTTCTGGGTGTTGTTGATAAATGGCTTTGGCTATCTATGCATGGTAAAGTTGTAACTTGCACTTACAGATGTAGCGACAAATTGTAGTTACTGACAGTGGTTTTCTGAAGTGTTCCTGAGCCCATGTGGTGATATCCTTTACTCACTGATGTCGCTTTTTTATGCCGTACCGCCTGAGGGATCGAAGGTCCGTAAAGCTTCCACTATCAGTGTGTGGATGTGTGTTTGAATGAATGAACGTAAATTATGACTGTAGAGGGGGGCGTGGCCTGGGTGTGCAAGGACTGGCCTCAAAGACAGCAACAGGTGAGTGGATGGCCCAGGTGGACCTTGTTATCTAATCACCTGTCGTCTTTATTAGCAGCAGCCGGTATGAGACACGGTGTTGGAGTTGGAGGTGCTGATGAGCGGACGCAGGAGGAAACGACAATGTGCTGGAAAGCAGTGGCCTATAGATGTTTATGAAAATGAACCAGTTTTATACCCTAAATTCCGGGGCTCTCCTTGCAGTGTGTGTTGGTCCGAAGAACCCACTAGAGGGCAACCTCTACAATGATGTAAAGTGCTTTTGGTATCAATCAATCAAAGTATATTTATATAGCCCTAAATCCCAAGTGTCTCGAAGGGCTGCACAAACCACAACGACATCCTCGACTCAGATCCCACATCAGGGCAAGGAAAAACTCAACCCAATGGGCTATAATGAGACACTTTGGAGGGGACCACAGATGTGGGGACCCACCCCCCTGGTATCAGGCAAGTATAGTAAAGCGCTTTATAAACACAGACCATTTAAAAATATATTATTCATATAATATGCTTTTATTCTTGTCTTTGTCAATGAAAAATAGTGTTTTTAATTAAACATAATGTGTCCATAAGATATGAATTACTATCCAACCAAAAATTTAAGAAACTAAAAATATATCATGTATACATTTGGTTCACAGTAATAATATTTATATGGAATTAAAACAAAACAGTTATATATGGAACATACTGTGAAATATTATTTTTGAAAGCTAAATTATTGTTAGACATTTCAGGAAATTGCAATTCTGCTTTGTGTTTGCAACCTCCATTAAAATCCATAAAAATGCATTGGAAATAGGGAGACATTTTCAAATTATTTTAGAATTGTGCCAATTTATGGTTAAGTAATGTAGAAAATTATGTGGATTACTATTAAAAATATCTAGTATTTTAGCCGTTTAGAGTAATCTGGCATGACTGTTATTGTTTTCTCAGAACACTCAATCGATCACAACTTTGTCTTGGTGGGCGTTTCACTTCTAGTCCGAGCAGGTGTCGTCAGTTCACACCCATAGACTCAGATCGGTCAAATCTAGTCCAAATCCTGATGCCAAAAGCCTCAACTCTTTAGACTCAAATAAGAGGAGCTGACAATGGAGTTCTGGCACCAGCATTTGGACTAGATCTGACCAACCCGAGACAAACTTAACAGTCCAGTTGTGATCAATTGAAATGTCCTGAGAATATAAAAGACTCGGGTCAGTTTGCCGATAGCGCTCTCTTTGAACTTTCTGAACTCTGCCTCTGTATTTACTGAACCTAGCACCAAGACTAGTGTGGAAAAGGAGTAAGACTGATGGGGCGGTTCGATGGTATCGGACAGCTAAACACTTTCCGAGGTTTAGTGCCTCAATTGATGGATGGACCGATAAATAGATTGATTTATCAATGCATAGACATATAGAGAACAATGACCAGAGTGCCAGGGATTGTTTGCACTTTTATTGTTTTGAGATGGAGGACTATTGTACAACTGCCCCGAGGTGTCAAAACCCTTTGGCTTGGGTATCCCATGATGATCATGATCACCAATGTGGCTTGTGCACACCT
The DNA here is from genome assembly GCF_033978795.1 of Nerophis ophidion. Classification (NCBI taxonomy): domain Eukaryota; kingdom Metazoa; phylum Chordata; class Actinopteri; order Syngnathiformes; family Syngnathidae; genus Nerophis; species Nerophis ophidion. The sequence continues at coordinate 2,798,424 of NC_084637.1, forward strand.
CATTAGCGACTAAATCATTCAGCCACCCGTGAGAATAAGCATTGGTGGCTTAACAAGATCACATTCAAAATCTCAGGACGGATGACTGATGCATCAGTAGCACACAGTTATTTCTAATCTACTGATGAAAGGAATTTTGTCCTCCACAAAGGCGGCCATTGTTTTAGTTCCCAGTAACGTTGCTGTGAATAACATCTGCGATTTAGAAGATCATCATTCTGGAATTATCAGACAAGGGCCAAACCATGATGAAGATATTGAGTTTATAACCGGATTGAACCAGACTGCTTTGGTGAACGCTTGGTCTCAGTTGTGTCCTTCTTCTTCTGGACAACTCCATGAATCATACATCATGAATCACTGACAGGACTGAATCAAGATAATGTCGCTGTTTATGAGAAACGACTCACATTCGGTTGATCAAATCCAAACCATCTACTTGGGTGAAGTTAAAAAAGCGTTACTAAAACGGCCTTCTTTCATCTCCGTAATATCGCTAAAATTCGCTCCATTTTGTCCACTAAAGACGCCGAGATCATTATCCATGCGTTTGTTACGTCTCGTCTCGATTACTGTAACGTGTTATTTTCGGGTCTCCCCATGTCTAGCATTAAAAGATTACAGTTGGTACAAAATGCGGCTGCTAGACTTTTGACAAGGATAAGAAAGTTTGATCATATTACGTCTGTACTGTATATACCTTTATATACATATATACATACATATATACCTGTACTGTATATACCTTTATATACATATATACATACATATATACCTATACTGTATATACCTTTATATACATATATACATATATATACCTATACTGTATATACCTTTATATACATATATACATACATATATACCTATACTGTATATACTCTTTTTTTTTGGCAAGATGGCGGCGCCCGGACGGGCTGCGACACTGCGGTGCTCTTGCTAAAGATGGAACATTTGGCGGAAATGCCGGACAGTTCTGCAGACTTCATGGCTGGCTCGCATCGTGGTCACTCCGTGATCACGTACGACCGCCAGACACTTCTGGATATGGACATATTGGGCCGTTTTGGACTGATAGACGCGGGCGTGCTAAACATGCTAACTAGCATGGGGATTCGTCGGCGGCTACGTCCAGCGGCCTGTGAAGCAGGGGAGTCTAGTAGCAGCGGGGGCCGTCTACGGAGCAGACGCCAGCGGTGTGATCGGAAACGCGGATGTCGAGCGGGGCTAAAAACAAAGCAGAAGGCTAATCCCCACAGAACACCACTTTCCTCCATCCCGAAGACGGATTTAGATGGAAAATGCGAGACTACTGGTCTGGGTAAGGAGTCTGTTAAATTAGAACAAGTTTTTTCTGCTTTGAGTGTTTCAGAGTTGGACATGTGTTTTACTGAGGTGGCTAACTATGATGCGTGCAGTTTATCAAAGCAACAAACAAACAATCGGAAAATCCCCGTTACTGAGGTGGCTAACCATGATGCGTGCAGTTTATCAAAGCAACAAACAAACAATCGGAACATTCCCGTCGTATCAATTCCTAGATATGGTCGTAATTATACTGAATGCACTGGGCATAATAAACACAACATTATTAATATTGCTACTACGGATAATTTGATCAAAAATTCCCTAAAACAGCCCACTACCTATAATATAGGTTTTTTAAACATAAGATCATTGTCTCCTAAAACGTTGTTAGTTAATGATATTATCAGAGACAACAATCTTAACGTCATCGGTCTCAGTGAAACCTGGCTTAAACCAAACGACTTTTTTGCGCTAAATGAGGCATGTCCTCCTAACTTTACACATGCGCATATTGCCCGTCCGCTTAAAAGGGGTGGGGGGGTCGCACTAATATACAACGAAAACTTTAACCTTAGTCCTAACATAAATAATAAATATAAATCGTTTGAGGTGCTTACTATGAGGTCTGTCACACCGCTGCCTCTACACCTGGCTGTTATCTACCGCCCCCCAGGGCCCTGTTCGGACTTTATCAATGAATTCTCAGAGTTCGTTGCTGATCTAGTGACACACGCCGATAATATAATCATAATGGGGGACTTTAATATCCATATGAATACCCCATCGGACCCATCGTGCGTAGCGCTCCAGACTATAATTGATAGCTGTGGTCTCACACAAATAATAAATGAACCCACGCATCGCAACGGTAATACGATAGACCTAGTGCTTGTCAGGGGTATCACCGCTTCCAAAGTTACGATACTCCCGTATACTAAAGTATTGTCCGATCATTACCTTATAAAATTCGAGGTTCAGACGCATGTTCGTCAAACTAATAATAATAATAACTGCTATAGCAGCCGCAACATTAATACGGCCACAACGACAACTCTTGCTGACCTACTGCCCTCGGTAATGGCACCATTCCCAAAGTATGTGGGCTCTATTGATAACCTCACTAACAACTTTAACAACGCCCTGCGCGAAACCATTGATAACATAGCACCGCTAAAGTTAAAAAAGGCTCCAAAAAAGCGCACCCCGTGGTTTACAGAAGAAACTAGAGCTCAGAAATTATTATGCAGAAAGCTGGAACGCAAATGGCGCACGACTAAACTTGAGGTGCACCATCAAGCATTTAGTGATGGTTTAATAACTTATAAACGCATGCTTACCTTAGCTAAAGCTAATTATTACTCAAATCTCATCCACCGTAATAAAAACGATCCTAAATTTTTGTTTAGTACGGTAGCATCGCTTACCCAACAAGGGACTCCTTCCAGTAGCTCCACCCACTCAGCTGATGACTTTATGCAATTCTTTAGTAAGAAAATTGAAGTCATTAGAAAGGAGATTAAAGACAATGCGTCCCAGCTACAACGGGGTTCTATTAACACTGACACGATTGTATATACGGCGGATACTGCCCTCCAAAATAGTTTCTCTCGTTTTGAGGAAATAACATTAGAGGAATTGTTACAACGTGTAAATGGAATAAAACAAACAACATGTTTACTTGACCCTCTTCCTGGGAAACTGATCAAGGAGCTCTTTGTATTATTAGGTCCATCAGTGCTAAATATTATAAACTTATCACTTTCCTCGGGCACTGTTCCCCTAGCATTCAAAAAAGCGGTTATTCATCCTCTTCTTAAAAGACCTAACCTCGATCCTGACCTCATGGTAAACTACCGACCGGTGTCTCACCTTCCCTTTATTTCAAAAATCCTCGAAAAAATTGTTGCGGAGCAGTTAAATGAACACTTAGCGTCTAACAATCTATGTGAAACCTTTCAATCCGGTTTCAGGGCAAATCACTCGACGGAGACAGCCCTCGCAAAAATGACTAATGATCTATTGCTAACGATGGATTCTGATGCGTCATCTATGTTGCTGCTCCTCGATCTTAGCGCTGCTTTCGATACCGTCGATCATAATATTTTATTAGAACGTATCAAAACACGAATTGGTATGTCAGACTTAGCCCTGTCTTGGTTTAACTCTTATCTTACTGATAGGATGCAGTGTGTCTCCCATAACAATGTGACCTCGGACTACGTTAAGGTAACGTGTGGAGTTCCCCAGGGTTCGGTCCTTGGCCCTGCACTCTTCAGCATCTACATGCTGCCGCTAGGTGACATCATACGCAAATACGGTGTTAGCTTTCACTGTTATGCTGATGACACCCAACTCTACATGCCCCTAAAGCTGACCAACACGCCGGATTGTAGTCAGCTGGAGGCGTGTCTTAATGAAATTAAACAATGGATGTCCGCTAACTTTTTGCAACTCAATGCCAAAAAAACGGAAATGCTGATTATCGGTCCTGCTAGACACCGAACTCTATTTAATAATACAACCCTAACATTTGACAACCAAACAATTAAACAAGGCGACACGGTAAAGAATCTGGGTATTATCTTCGACCCAACTCTCTCCTTTGAGGCACACATTAAAAGCGTTACTAAAACGGCCTTCTTTCATCTCCGTAATATCGCTAAAATTCGCTCCATTCTGTCCACTAAGGACGCTGAGATCATTATCCATGCGTTTGTTACGTCTCGCCTCGACTACTGTAACGTATTATTTTCGGGTCTCCCCATGTCTAGCATTAAAAGATTACAGTTGGTACAAAATGCGGCTGCTAGACTTCTGACAAGAACAAGAAAGTTTGATCACATTACGCCTGTACTGTATATACCTTTATATACATATATACATACATATATACCTATACTGTATATACCTTTATATACATATATACATACATATATACCTGTACTGGCTCACCTGCACTGGCTTCCTGTGCACTTAAGATGTGACTTTAAGGTTTTACTACTTACGTATAAAATACTACACGGTCTAGCTCCATCCTATCTTGCCGATTGTATTGTACCATATGTCCCGGCAAGAAATCTGCGTTCAAAGGATTCCGGCTTGTTAGTGATTCCCAAAGCCCAAAAAAAGTCTGCGGGCTATAGAGCGTTTTCCGTTCGGGCTCCAGTACTCTGGAATGCCCTCCCGGTAACAGTTCGAGATGCCACCTCAGTAGAAGCATTTAAGTCTCACCTTAAAACTCATTTGTATACTGTAGCCTTTAAATAGACTCCCTTTTTAGACCAGTTGATCTGCTGTTTCTTTTCTTTTTCTTCTATGTCCCACCCTCCCCTGTGGAGGGGGTCCGGTCCGATCCGGTGGCCATGTACTGCTTGCCTGTGTATCGGCTGGGGACATCTCTGCGCTGCTGATCCGCCTCGACATCTCTGCGCTGCTGATCCGCCTCCGCTTGGGATGGTTTCCTGCTGGCTCCGCTGTGAACGGGACTCTCGCTGCTGAGTTGGACCCGCTTTGGACTGGACTCTCGCGACTGTGTTGGATCCATTGTGGATTGAACTTTCACAGTATCATGTTAGACCCGCTCGACATCCATTGCTTTCCTCCTCTCTAAGGTTCTCATAATCATTATTGTCACAGACGTCCCACTGGATCATTATTGTCACCGATGTCCCACTGGGTGTGAGTTTTCCTTGCCCTTATGTGGGCCTACCGAGGATGTCGTGGTGGTTTGTGCAGCCCTTTGAGACACTAGTGATTTAGGGCTATATAAGTAAACATTGATTGATTGATTGATACCTTTATATACATATATACATACATATATACCTATACTGTATATACCTTTATATACATATATACATACATATATACCTATACTGTATATACCTTTATATACATATATACATACATATATACCTATACTGTATATAGCTTTATATACATATATACATACATATATACCTATACTGGCTCACCAGCACTGGCTTCCTGTGCACTTAAGATGTGACTTTAAGGTTTTACTACTTAGGTATAAAATACTACACGGTCTAGCTCCAGCCTATCTTGCCGATTGTATTGTACCATATGTCCCGGCAAGAAATCTGCATTCAAAAGACTCCGGCTTATTAGTGATTCCTAGAGCCCAAAAAAAGTCTGCGAGCTATAGAGAGTTTTCCGTTCGGGCTCCAGTACTCTGGAATGCCCTCCCGGTAACAGTTCGAGATGCTACCTCAGTAGAAGCATTTAAGTCTCACCTTAAAACTCATCTGTATACTCTAGCCTTTAAATACACCTCCTTTTTAGACCAGTTGATCTGCCGCTTCTTTTCTTTCTCCTATGTCCCCCCCTCCCTTGTGAAGTACTGGCTGTCCAGAGTCGAGACCCAGGATGGACCGCTCGCCGGGACCCAGGATGTACCGCTCGCCTGTGTATCGGTTGGGGACATCTCTACGCTGCTGATCCGCCTCCTCTTGAGATGGTTTCCTGCGGACGGGACTCTCGCTGCTGTCTTGGATCCGCTTTAAACTGAACTCTCGCGGCTGTGTTGGAGCCACTATGGATTGAACTTTCACAGTATCACGTTAGACCCGCTCCACATCCATTGCTAGAGGGGGGGGTTGCCCACATCTGAGGTCCTCTCCAAGGTTTCTCATAGTCAGCATTGTCACTGGCGTCCCACTGGATGTGAATTCTCCCTGCCCACTGGGTGTGAGTTTTCCTTGCCCTTTTGTGGGTTCTTCCGAGGATGTCGTAGTCGTAATGATTTGTGCAGTCCTTTGAGACATTTGTGATTTGGGGCTATAGAAATAAACATTGATTGATTGATTGATTAAAAAACCACATTTGCTCGAAAGTGTTTGTAAAAAGTCTGTCGGCGCGAGTCTAAATGGACTCAGGTAACAATGGCAGCAGAAAGCAAATAAAAGAACAAAGGTCCCTGCATCTTCTCCAAGATGGTTCTGCTACCTAACTCAACGATTAGAGCTGAATGGGTGCTAGCACAGTGCGCCACAGTCTTCCTGTCAGGGCTTATTACAAGCTTAGCAAGAAAGATGAGATAGTGGTTGACCTATTTCTGAGCAGTTTGTTTCATGCCCCCTCACACGGACGCCCCTTCCTCCACGTCCATTCCGGGGTGGGTTTTTTTTTTTTTCAAGGCGTTTTTGCGGCTTCCTTTTTTAGTCCTGCGCCCACCGTCTTTCCAGAGTTGAGGTCAGGTCAGAGGCCACCTGGCTCATCCACGTTGCAGAGTGTGAGCAACCCGGCAACAAAGACCGCGACTGTTGGAGGTCTGTCACCCCCTGCCAAACCTTGGCCATAAGCCCCTCCCCCTGGAGCCTCTCTGAGAAGAAAACCCCTGCAGGGATGCTTCAATGGAGGTGGCGAGCACTTGAGACTCTGCAGCTGTAAAGTTTGGATGCTGTCACGGGTGGAGTCACACTGGGAACTCATCAGAAGGTGGAAAATAAAGGCGGTGACGCACCTCAGCTTTGCTGCGTGCACAAAGACGCTTAAAGGCGACGCCGAGGCCGCTTGTATGTCTTTTTGCATCGTCGGCTGTCAGGACTGGTTTTGTCATTGGACCCAAACGTCGCTTGATTCGCTGTTTCAAAAACATCTTCAAGCAGCTATAAATGACGCCGTGAAACAATACGCTATGAAAGCAGATGAAAGAGTATTAGCTTCTCGGCGCAATTGAAAATCCAGCACGTTGAGTTTTGCAGATAAGACTTGAAGGCTCTTCTCTTCTCCAAGACCCAACAAAGTAACGTGCTAGACCAGGGGTTCGGTCTTAAGAAGAAGTTTGTTATTGCGCCGCCTTTGACTAAGGTCATACCAAATTAACAGATGAGTGACTGTTTAAAAATAGCATGCTATTAATTCTTTTTTTTTTCTCCTCTCTGCTGGTAGATCTTAAAGGTTGACCTGATTTTTAATGCTAAACTATGTGGAGTGAATTAAAGAGGAGCGGGAGGTGGGGGGGGTTGGGGGGGGGCACGGAGAGTTTTCCTTAACCAGGTTTCATGTGGAAGCTAAAAACATATTCGATGTTTTGATAACGACATAAGCTTTTCCGGACTTTACGCAATTAAAATACATTAGAAGCATTTAAGTCTCACCTTAAAACTCATCTGTATACTCTAGCCTTTAAGTAGACCTCCTTTTTAGACCAGTTGATCTGCCGCTTCTTTTCTTTCTCCTATGTCCCCCCCTCCCTTGTGGAGGGGGTCCGGTCCGATGACCATGGATGAAGTACTGGCTGTCCAGAGTCGAGACCCAGGATGGACCGCTCGTCGGGACCCAGGATGGACCGCTCGCCTGTATCGGTTGGGGACGTCTCTACACTGCTGATCCGCTTGAGACGGTTTCCTGTGGACGGGACTCTCGCTGCTGTCTTGGATCCGCTTGAACTGAACTCTCGCGGCTGTCTTGGAGCCACTATGGATTGAACTTTCACAGTATCATGTTAGACCCGCTCGACATCCATTGCTTTCGGTCCCCTAGAGGGGGGGAAGGGGGCACACGGAGAGTTTTCCTTAACCAGGTTTCATGTGGAAGCTAAAAACATATTTGATGTTTTGATAACGACATAAGCTTTTCCGGACTTTACGCAATTAAAATACATTAGAAGCATTTAAGTCTCACCTTAAAACTCATCTGTATACTCTAGCCTTTAAATAGACCTCCTTTTTAGACCAGTTGATCTGCCGCTTCTTTTCTTTCTCCTATGTCCCCCCCTCCCTTGTGGAGGGGGTCCGGTCCGATGACCATGGATGAAGTACTGGCTGTCCAGAGTCGAGACCCAGGATGGACCGCTCGTCGGGACCCAGGATGGACCGCTCGCCTGTATCGGTTGGGGACGTCTCTACACTGCTGATCCGCTTGAGACGGTTTCCTGTGGACGGGACTCTCGCTGCTGTCTTGGATCCGCTTGAACTGAACTCTCGCGGCTGTCTTGGAGCCACTATGGATTGAACTTTCACAGTATCATGTTAGACCCGCTCGACATCCATTGCTTTCGGTCCCCTAGAGGGGGGGAAGGGGGCACACGGAGAGTTTTCCTTAACCAGGTTTCATGTGGAAGCTAAAAACATATTTGATGTTTTGATAACGACATAAGCTTTTCCGGACTTTACGCAATTAAAATACATTAGAAGCATTTAAGTCTCACCTTAAAACTCATCTGTATACTCTAGCCTTTAAATAGACCTCCTTTTTAGACCAGTTGATCTGCCGCTTCTTTTCTTTCTCCTATGTCCCCCCCTCCCTTGTGGAGGGGGTCCGGTCCGATGACCATGGATGAAGTACTGGCTGTCCAGAGTCGAGACCCAGGATGGACCGCTCGTCGGGACCCAGGATGGACCGCTCGCCTGTATCGGTTGGGGACATCTCTACACTGCTGATCCGCTTGAGACGGTTTCCTGTGGACGGGACTCTCGCTGCTGTCTTGGATCCGCTTGAACTGAACTCTCGCGGCTGTGTTGGAGCCACTATGGATTGAACTTTCGCAGTATCATGTTAGACCCGCTCGACATCCATTGCTTTCGGTCCCCTAGAGGGGGGGAGAGGGGCACACGGAGAGTTTTCCTTAACCAGGTTTCATGTGGAAGCTAAAAACATATTTGATGTTTTGATAACAACATAAGCTTTTCCGGACTTTACGCAATTAAAATACATTAGAAGCATTTAAGTCTCACCTTAAAGCTCATCTGTATACTCTAGCCTTTAAATAGACCTCCTTTTTAGACCAGTTGATCTGCCGCTTCTTTTCTTTCTCCTATGTCCCCCCCTCCCTTGTGGAGGGGGTCCGGTCCGATGACCATGGATGAAGTACTGGCTGTCCAGAGTCGAGACCCAGGATGGACCGCTCGCCTGTATCGGTTGGGGACGTCTCTACGCTGCTGATCCGCTTGAGATGGTTTCCTGTGGACGGGACTCTCGCTGCTGTCTTGGATCCGCTTGAACTGAACTCTTGCTGCTGTCTTGGAGCCACTATGGATTGAACTTTCACAGTATCATGTTAGACCCGCTCGACATCCATTGCTTTCGGTCCCCTAGAGGGGGGGGGTTGCCCACATCTGAAGTCCTCTCCAAGGTTTCTCATAGTCAGCATTGTCACTGGCGTCCCACTGGATGTGAATTCTCCCTGCCCACTGGGTGTGAGTTTTCCTTGCCCTTTTGTGGGTTTTTCCGAGGATGTCGTAGTCGTAATGATTTGTGCAGTCCTTTGAGACATTTGTGATTTGGGGCTATATAAATAAACATTGATTGATTGATTGATTGATTTTCAGGTGATGGAACACACAGACAATAGGGGCGGGGCCAGGAATTTAATTGCCTGCACGGTTGTTAACGTGCTTAACTTCGGGCGCACACTCAGCTTTCAAATAGATCCTAATTATTTCTCGTTTAAGGTCTTAGCATTGTCAGCTCTTGTGCTCGCTGACGATAAAACACTGTTCTTTCAAACTTCATCATTACAAGTACATCCAGTCGGCATAAGCAGCTCAGAGGTTAGCGCGCCGCTAAGTCTCCCGTCCATTTTTTGTTTTGTTTGAATAGTCTGGCGTGCGCTAAAGCAGATTACGTCGTCAAATCAAACTCCAACTGATGATTGTGCTCCTGAACAGTCAATTAGGGAATGTTTACTGTACCGCTCCTTGTTTCTGGGTGCTTGATAACACGACTCGAGATTGACAAGGATTTACGGGCAATTGCATAAACACCAATTACAAGCAATTGGAAGATGGGTTTTTTTTTTTGTCTTTTTCTAAAAATGGACGGCGAGATATTGGGTGTTTAATGAGGAGAGGCAATGACGGTCAGTCCTTGCATCGTAATATGCAAATCAGCCATTTCTGATAAAAACCACTGCTGCTCAGTGTTTGGGATAATTACACATTTTACACCAGGAGTCAAATAGAAATAACAACTGCACACTTCTGTAGATATGCACGTATATCACAACTGTGCTTTTTAAATAAGTTCCTCTTCAAATTAGAACTTTTTTGCAAGATTGAATCAACATTCGAATAAATCTAACTAAATAATCCACAGTTGCAGTCCTGCTTATTTTCATTAAGGAAACATAGAAAAACAGACTTCTGGATAATGAAAATTGTATCAAAAACACAACAGTAGAATCTACCTCAAGACACTACAGTAGTTTAATTATTTCCTTCAGAAGGTTATACTCGGTTTAGCTCGGTTGGTAGAGTGGCCGTGCCAGCAACTTGAGGGTTGCAGGTTCGATTCCCGCTTCCGCCATCCTAGTCAATGCCGTTGTGTCCTTGGGCAAGACACTTGACCCACCTGCTCCCAGTGCCACCCACACTGGTTTAAATGTAACTTAGATATTGGGTTTCACTATGTAAAGTGCTTTGAGTCACTAGAGAAAAGCGCTATATAAATATAATTCACTTCATTAACCGAGATTCTGGCGTTGATCCGGATCTGGATTAAGGATTGTCTTGAAATATTCTTTGCTATTGGAAGACGGGGCCTGGCAGAAGATTGCACTCTCCAATTGCTTTTCCAGTTCAGTAGTGTAATAATAATAGTATTTTCCTTAAATGTATTCTTTCACCCTGAGATGGGTAGGTTGTGAGTTCAAACCCCGGCCGAGTCATACCAAAGACTATAAAAATGGGAGCCATTAGCTCCCTGCTTGGCACTCAGCATCAAGGCTTGGAATTGGGGGTTAAATCATCAAAAATGATTCCTGGGCGGAGGCCCCTGTTGCTGCTCACTGCTCCCCTCACCTCTCAGGGAGTGATCAAGGGGGACGAGTCAAATGGAGAGAATAATTTCGCCACATAATGTGTGTGACAATCATTGGTACTTCAACTTAATTTAAGAATTACAAGTTGAAAATGCTTGTTTTCAGAGTGAAATATTCATTTCTATTTTAAAGGTGTTGCTAATTTCTAGATTTGTACATTTTAATTTAGGATGTCTCATCAGGTAAAATTATCCATCCATGCAGCTAGTTCATTTTATTTGATTTTCATGAAGGATCCCCATTAGCTGGTTGCCACAGCAACCCATTAGTCTCCCTGGGGTCCACAGACTGAATACAATTACAAGTAAAAGCATATAATTATAACTTCAAGCATCAATAAGAGACCAAGCAAACAATTTACAGTCACAGAATAATAATTGCCATACAAATATTACTACACAATACAAAACCAAACAAAATCATCCACACGCAAACTAATTTAAAAACTCAGATAAAATATTACTTCCCTTTTAAAAACCTGTTTACTTTGAATGTTTGTTTTCATTAGTCAAGTTTGTTCTCCGCCATTGTGCGCGCCTTTTGTTGCTTTTTTTGTAGTTATAGTGTTAAAATAAAATGTCTTTACCTTCATGCCTTGCCCGCTCCAACTTTCCTTTGCCTTCCAAAAAAACCAACCCCATAGTCCACGTTTTGACGATTATAGCTTCTTGACTCCTTGCAATATATCGACTTATTGTTGTTTAACTCCTTAAGAAATTCTGACATTAATGTACTTCTGTAGCTCCTTCTCTGCGGTGTCTGGTTCCTGCAACTCCTCCATGGCCTCCTTGCTCAAATGATGGTTATAGCTATCGATAATCATGACATGTTTATTTTTCTGCAAGTTTTTCATGCCAGCAAGTCAGATCCAAAATGATGTTTTGATCTGCAGTCAAAATATCACATTTCAATTCAATTTTGCATGTGAAGTCTCAATTTGCATGTGGATCATCTGACTGTTGGCCGTATGCTCTGTGATGCTGGTCACTCCAGCTTGTTCAGGTGTGTGGGATTGTAGGTGTGTTCAGGTGTGTGGGATTGTTGGTGTGTTCAGGTGTGTGGGATTTTTGGTGTGTTCAGGTGTGTGGGATTGTAGGTGTGTGGGATTGTAGGTGTGTTCAGGTGTGTGGGATTGTTGGTGTGTTCAGGTGTGTTGGATTGTAGGTGGGTTCAGGTGTGTGGGATTGTAGGTGTGTTCAGGTGTGTGGGATTGTAGGTGTGTTCAGGTGTGTGGGATTGTAGGTGTGTTCAGGTGTGTGGGATTGTAGGTGTGTTCAGGTGTGTGGGATTGTTGGTGTGTTCAGGTGTGTGGGATTGTAGGTGTGTTCAGGTGTGTGGGATTGTAGGAGTGTTCAGGTGTGTGGGATTGTAGGTGTGTTCAGGTGTGTGGGATTGTAAGTGTGTTCAGGTGTGTGGGGTTGTAGGTGTGTTCAGGTGTGTGGGATTGTAGGTGTGTTCAGGTGTTTGGGATTGTAGGTGTGTTCAGGTGTGTGGGATTGTAGGTGTGTTCAGGTGTGTGGGATTGTTGGTGTGTTCCGATGTGTGGAATTGTAGGTGTGTTCAGGTGTGTGGGATTGTAGGTGTGTTCAGGTGTGTGGGATTGTAGGTGTGTTTGGATGTGTGGGGTTGTAGGTGTGTTCAGATGTGTGGGATTTTTGGTGTGTTCAGGTGTGTGGAATTGTAGGTGTGTTCAGGTGTGTGGGATTGTAGGTGTGTTCAGGTGTGTGGGATTGTAGGTGTGTTCAGGTGTGTGGGATTGTAGGTGTGTTCAGGTGTGTGGGATTGTTGGTGTGTTCAGGTGTGTGGGATTGTAGGTGTGTTTAGATGTGTGGGATTGTAGGTGTTATCAGGTGTGTGGGATTGTAGGTGTGTTTAGATGTGTGGGATTGTAGGTGTGTTCAGGTGTGTGGGATTGTAGGTGTGTTCAGGTGTGTGGGATTGTAGGTGTGTTTAGGTGTGTGAGATTGTTGGTGTGTTCAGGTGTGTGGGATTGTAGGTGTGTTTAGATGTGTGGGATTGTAGGTGTGTTCAGGTGTGTGGGATTGTAGGTGTGTTCAGGTGTGTGGGATTGTAGGTGTGTTTAGGTGTGTGAGATTGTTGGTGTGTTCAGATGTGTGGGATTGTTGGTGTGTTATCGGGTGTGTGGGACTGTAGGTGTGTTCAGGTGTGTGGGATTGTAGGTGTGTTTAGATGTGTGGGATTGTAGGTGTGTGGGATTGTAGGTGTGTTTAGATGTGTGGAATTGTAGGTGTGTTCAGGTGTGTGGGATTGTAGGTGTGTTTAGATGTGTGGGATTGTAGGTGTGTTGAAGTGTGTGGGATTGTTGGTGTGTTCAGGTGTGTGGGATTGTAGGTGTGTTCAGGTGTGTGGGGTTGTAGGTGTGTTTGGATGTGTGGGATTGTAGGTGTTATCGGGTGTGTGGGATTGTAGGTGTGTTCAGGTGTGTGGGATTGTAGGTGTGTTTAGATATGTGGGATTGTAGGTGTGTTCAGGTGTGTTGGATTTTTGGTGTGTTCAGGTATGTGGGATTGTAGGTGTGTTCAAGTGTGTGGGATTGTTGGTGTGTTCAGGTGTGTTGGATTTTTGGTGTGTTCAGGTATGTGGGATTGTAGGTGTGTTCAGGTATGTGGGATTGTAGGTGTGTTCAAGTGTGTGGGATTGTAGGCCGAGGAACAACAACAGAACAAGTAGCTTTCACTGTCAGGAACTCACATATTCAATAATTAAGAATAACTTTCCCCGGCTATTTCACGTTGTTGGTAAAGTTTCGACACATTAAAACAGTAAATTAAATGTCGACGTTAAAAATGACATCTGCTTTGGTTTCTTGTAGTCACGGTGATCATCAGAGACGGAATAAAAACAAATCACTGTTGTGATGAATTACTTTAACTATTTATACAAACTGTGCAGTCAATAATCTTTTACACACATTTTTTATTGCAACTAAATTGTTTGAAATGGCCGTTGTATTTTTTTTACATCTTGCAAGTATTATTAACAATGCTGGCTGTGGATGTTTTCCCCCACTTTTCATGTCATCATTTATACCAGTGGTTTCCAACCACCGGGCCGCAGAAGAATTTTTTATTAAAATAAATAAATAAATATTTTTTATTTTTTTATTTTTTTATTAAATGAATATTAAAACCACAATATACACTTACAAATAGTGCACCAACCACAAAAAACTCCCTTTTTCATGACAAAAACGTCCCTTTTTCATGACAAAGAAGAAAAAAAAAAAAAAAGGAAAAAAAAGGACACCCCCCCTCACCCTCCCCTCCCACCCCCGGGCCGCGGGACAAATTATTAAGCGTTGACCGGTCCGCGGATACAAAAAGATTGGGGACCACTGATTTATACTACAGATTTATTTTTGTCGTCTTGAGTTGTGTAGTTTCTACACACCAGTTATGATGTTCCTTTATTGTGTTCTAACATTTATCAAACAGATAGTTTATATGTTTTCATTTACTCTTAAACACTGGTGTCAAACTCAAGGCCCGGGGGCCAGATGTGGCCCGTCACTTCATTTTATTTGGCCCTCGAAAGAATATGTAAAAATAAAGTACTATAACTTTTCTCACTAAATGTATTATTTCTTTCTATTTTGGGAGAAAAAAAAATAAATGTACTCCATGTAATCGCAAATGATGTTATCTTAAATATTTTATAATAACTTTATCAATCAATCAATCAATGTTTATTTATATAGCCCCAAATCACAAATGTCTCAAAGGACTGCACAAATCATTACGACTACAACATCCTCGGAAGAACCCACAAAAGGGCAAGGAAAACTCACACCCAGTGGGCAGGGAGAATTCACATCCAGTGGGACGCCAGTGACAATGCTGACTATGAGAAACCTTGGAGAGGACCTCAGATGTGGGCAACCCCCCCCCCTCTAGGGGACCGAAAGCAATGGATGTCGAGCGGGTCTAACATGATACTGTGAAAGTTCAATCCATAGTGGCTCCAAGACAGCAGTGAGAGTCCCGTCCACAGGAAACCATCTCAAGCGGATCAGCAGCGTAGAGATGTCCCCAACCGATACAGGCGAGCGGTCCATCCTGGGTCTCGACGAGCGGTCCATCCTGGGTCTCGACTCTGGACAGCCAGTACTTCATCCATGGTCATCGGACCGGACCCCCTCCACAAGGGAGGGGGAGACATAGGAGAAAGAAAAGAAGCGGCAGATCAACTGGTCTAAAAAGGAGGTCTATTTAAAGGCTAGAGTATACAGATGAGTTTTAAGATGAGACTTAAATGCTCTATATTAAATGCTTTATAATAATCATTGTATTTTATTTATATTTACATCTAACACATTTTCTTAACTCACATGGAAACGGGGTTTGTATTTGATATTTTACGGTAATGTGTTAATAATTTCAAACATAAGTCGCTCCTGAGTATAAGTCGCACCCAAACTATGAAAAAAACTGCGACTTTTAGTCTGAAAAATACGGTAATGAGCTGTCTGTGTGAAAGGGGAAATGAGGCTAATTGTTGACTCTAAATTGGCCCTTGATATGAATTGTTAGTTAATTGACTGGCCATCAGTCTCGGATGCACCCTGCCTCTTGTCCGATGTCAGCTGGGCTAGTCTTTCTAAGCATTACAAAAACAATGTTGTGCAAGCATACATTGCACCAAACAATGGAACAAGCAAAGGCCATTAATGAAAAACAGCTCGGTTACAGCGTGGCCAGCCAACCTCCAGTCTTTGAAGTTCCCCCTTCTCGCTTAACCCACTCTTTTTTTTTTTGGTTTGGTCCTTTCATGTGGTGGACGGGCTGGGCTCCTTAAACCGTCCCCACGATCACATCGGTAAACGTCTTCAGAGCCGGGATTATTTGCAATTTCTTCTCCGTTTGGGCCTCAATCCCACAAAATGGCCCATAGGACCGCCTCACCAGAGTGGGGGTGGGGAGGATGGGGATGGGGGGTTGACTGCACCCAACCTCAAAAAGATGCAGAACTCAAACCAGATGAATCAATGCTCTTTTACCTTTGCTTCTGCCAAAGAAACACCAGGCACATTTTTGCTGGACTGCAATGGGCTGAGGGAAGAACAATGCTTCGCCCCCACGCAGTTTTTCCTTGCAGAATTGTGTCGCGGTGTGTATGCGAGCGAAAAGAACTCGTGTGGAGGGAGTCAACAATCAAAGTCATCAGAATTGCTGATGAATGTGAGTCATCTGACGTTGACGCTTGTGTCAAAGCACTGCATTTTTCAATCATTCACGTCTGTGCTTTGTTCCGACAAAATGCATCAATTGTAAAAGGAAATAGAAAATAATTAGGGCTTTCAAAAGATTTATTTTTAATCATCTTAATCACACTCTTAACATGTGATTAATCGCAGGTTATTATTTGCTTGCGTGAATACATTTTGCTGAAGGAAATACCCCAATACTTGGATACGGATGCACTTTTGCCATGCAGGAACAATTTTCAAATGTTTTACTGAACCGCAAGTTATTGACAGTAAGTATAATATTATGTGAGTGCACATTTCCAAAGTATTTGCAATAATATAGAAAACAAGGTCCAGATGTACGGTAAAATAATACAAAACCCAGAACCAGTGAGGTTGTCACGTTGTGTAAATGGTAAATAAAAACAGAATACGAATCCTTTTCAACTTATATTCAATTGAATACTCTGCAAAGACGAGATATTTAACGTTCGAACTGGTAAACTTTGTTATTTTTTGCAAATATTTGCTCAGTTGGAATTTGATGCCTGCAACATGTATCAAAAAAGCTGGCACAAGTGGCAAAAAAGACTGGGTATGGAAGCAGTTTCCATGAAATGCACAGTCATTCACAAACAAGGACGGGGCGAGAGTCCCCACTTTGTCAACACATGCGTGACGAAATTGTTCAACAGTTTAAGAACAATATTTCGGTCTGTATGATCATCAAAAGGCTCAGAGAATCTGGAAAAATAACTGCACGCAAGCGGCAATCAAAACCCGACAACAGTGTGTAAAGGATATCACCACATGGGCTCAGGGACACTTCAGAAAACCACTGTCAGTAACGACAGTTGGTCGCTACGTCTGTAAGTGCAAGTTAAATGTCTAATATGCAAAGCCAAAGACATTTATCAACAACACCCAGAAATGCCGCCGGCCTTGTTGGGCCCCGAGCTCGTCTAAAATGGGCTGATGCAAAGTGAAAAAGTGTTCTGTGGTCTGACAAGTCCACAATTTAAATTGTTTTTGTAAACTGTGGACGTGGCGTCATCTGGACCAAAGAGGAAAATAACCATTTAGGCTGTTATAGGCGCAATGTTGAAAAGCCAGCATCTGTGATGGTATGGGGGTGTATTAGTGGCCAAGGCATGGGTAACTTACACATCTGTGAAGGCACCATTAATGCTGAATTTTTGGAGGTTTTGGAGCAACATATGTTGTCATCCAAGCAACGTTATCATAGACGCCCCTGCTTATTTCAGCAAGACAAGTGTTACAACAGCGTAGCTTTGTAAAACAGCAAGACAATTAAAAAAAAACGTTATTAATCCCCGATGGGAAATTAGGATTTTCAGCACAATCCTATTCAAGATCAGACAAACATTACAGGGGGACAGAACAGGATCGCAGACGGGTCTGACAACTTCCGACGCCCCTTACAAAAAAAGGTGAGAAACAGGTAAACGCTGGGGGAACGGGGTGAGAAAACAAAATATTCAGTCCAGACTGAGGCCAAGGAAACAAAAAATCCTCATAGCCATAGCATTAACATCAAAGAAATTAAAAGAGCAGAGCTGATGCAACCAGCCATTTACTTCTACATACAGCTACAAAAAAAATAAATACAAAATAAAAAAACATATGCACTTGGTGGCTTCGTCTGCTGGGGTGAGGGAAGCATGGCCAGAGACAGGAGCAGACCCAACAAAGCAACCAAGAGAACCGACTCCACTCCCGGCCGCCCACCAACTCTCGGCCAGTGTCCAGTCCGCATGGATGAGCGAGGAGATGTCCAAGGAGTCCAATACCTGCTCATTCAGCCGAGACACGGCACCATCTCCGCAGTCCTGTCACTACATCTTCAAAGGGGGCGTTCCAAGTACAGTTATATACAGTATCTACTGATGACTCAAACATGTTATATAATGAGACGTGACTGGCAGATTCATTTTCAGGAGCAAAAAATACATAGAGATAACTCCCTTGGTGGTGGCAGCACGGTAGGACAGGGGTTAGTGTGTCTGCCTCACAATACAAAGGTCCTGAGTAGTCTTGGGTTCAAACCCGGGCTGTGTGGAGTTTGCATGTTCTCCCCGTGACTGCGTGGGTTCCCTCCGGGTACTCCGGCTCCCTCCCACCTCCAAAGACATGCACCTGGGGATAGGCCCCTCCCACCTCCAAAGACTTGCACCTGGGGATAGACCCCTCCCACCTCCAAAGACATGCACCTGAGGATAGGCCCCTCCCACCTCCAAAGACATGCACCTGGGGATAGGCCCCTCCCACCTCCATAGACATGCACCTGGGGATAGGCCCCTCCCACCTACAAAGACATGCACCTGGGGATATGCCCCTCCCACCTCCAAAGACATGCACCTGGGGATAGGCCCCTCCCATCTCCATAGACATGCACCTGGGGATAGGCCCCTCCCACCTCCAAAGACACGCACCTGTGGATATGCCCCTCCCACCTCCGAAGACACGCACCTGGGGATAGGCTCCTCCCACCTCCAAAGACATGCACCTGGGGATAGGCCCCTCCCACCTCCAAAGACATGCACCTGGGGATAGGCTCCTCCCACCTCCAAAGACATGCACCTGGGGATAGGCTCCTCCCACCTCCAAAGACATGCACTTGGGGATAGGCCCCTCCCACCTCCATAGACATGCACCTGGGGATATGCCCCTCCCACCTCCAAAGACATGCACCTGGGGATATGCCCCTCCCACTTCCGAAGACATGCACCTGGGGATATGCCCCTCCCACTTCCGAAGACATGCACCTGGGGATATGCCCCTCCCACCTCCGAAGACACACACCTGGGGATAGGCCCCTCCCACCTCCAAAGACATGCACCTGGGGATATGCCCCTCCCACCTCCGAAGACACACACCTGGGGATAGGCCCCTCCCACCTCCAAAGACATGCACCTGGGGATAGGTTGATTGGCAACATTTAATGTTTTCTGTCTATCTGTGATGGCCCAGTGATGAGGTGGCGACTTGTCCAGGGTGTACACCGCCTTCCGCCCGAATGCAGCTGAGATAGGCTCCAGCACCCCTTGCGGTAGAAAATGGATGGATGGAAGTCCCTTGGTCATTCGGCTGCTAAGGTCCATGCCATGTCAGTGCATGTTTTTGTAAGTTTGGGTGCCGAGAATGCATCGCTTTTGTAGTTTGGGTCTTGTGCTAAACCAGTCTGGCAATCCCGGGTCTACGGAGAGAGAACTGAACAGAACTCGGCCCCTCTGGCAACCGCGGCAGTTTAAACAAACACTATGAATTATTTGCAGGCCGTGCTTGTTCCTGCAGTGTCGCACAGCCACCGTGTGTGCAAGTGAGGTGCGAGGGTGTGGCGGCTGGCCAATAATGTGAGGCAGCTGCGGGGCTGCAGAGGCCCGCTAGGAAGAAGAAGAGGGACAACCAAGTCTGGGCCACGTCAACAATGTACAAACACAAGGAGTCATTTGCACCCAAGAGACAAGTGAAGCGAGCAGGGCTGTCCACCGAGAGATGCTCCTGTAAACAAGCGGGCACGCTAAAACAATACAGCTGGGTCTCCTCTCGGCGAGCGCTGATAGTCATCGTTCTGTGATTACTAAAAGTGAGCAAGGCTCCACACGGCCAGGACTGCAACAATCAAGCTGGACTCACGACAGTGTTCTTGTGATGAAAGATTTCCACAGGTCTGGCCGGCACCCTGGCCTATTTTTTATTTGCTGATTTTTTTTCCCAAGATGGCGCCGCTGTAGTGGCTGCTGGTGGCAGGAACTCTGTGCTCTTAGAGTAGAATAGAATGGAAAATAAAACAATAGAATAGAATAAAATAGAAAATAAAACAATAGAATGGAATAGAAAGTACTTTATTGATCAATTGGGGGAAATTCAGCACCATAGTTCGCTCACAATAGACAAACAATTAGGTATTATTTACATGTGAATAACATAAATACAGTCTGTTATACAGCATTATTCACATGTGAATAACGTAAATACAGTTTATTATATTACATGTTAATAATATAAATACAGTCTGTTATACAGCATTATTCACATGTGAATAACATAAATAGTCTATTATACAGCATTATTCACATGTAAAGTACATAAGTAGTCTATTATACAGCATTATATACATGTGAATAATATAAATACAGTCTATTATACAGCATTATTCACATATGAATAACATAAATACAGTCTATTATACAGAATTATTCACATGTGAATAATGTAAATACAATTTATTTTATTACATGTGAATAATATAAATACAGTTTATTATACAGCATTATATACATGTGAATAATATAAATACAGTCTATTATACAGCATTATTCACATGTGAATAACATAAATACAGTCCATTATACAGCATTATTCACACGTGAAAAACATAAATACAGTGTATTATACAGCATTATTCACATGTGAATAACATAAATACAGTCTACTATACAACAGTATTCACATGTGAATAACATAAATACAGTCTATTATACAGCATTATTCACATGTGAAAAACATAAATACAGTCTATTATACAGCATTATTTACATGCGAATAATATAAATACAGTTTATTTTACAGCATTATTCACATGTGAATAACATACAGTAAATACAATCTATTATACAGCATTATTCACATGTGAATAACATAAATACAGTCTGTTATACATAATTATTCACTTGTGAATAGTATAAATACAATCTATTAAACTGCATTATTCACATGTGAATAATATAAATACAGTCTATTATACAGCATAATTAACATGTGAATAACAAATACAGTCTACTATACAGCATTATTCACATGTGAATAACATAAATACAGTCTATTATACCCTTTGTATTTTTGGATGTTTCTCACATGCTTATGTGTACTATGGCTTTGAGTTTTTTTCCCACTTGGCCTCAGTCTGGACCCCCTCCCTAGGAGAATTTTTTTTTCTATTTTTTCTCAATTTCGCTTTTGGGATTATTCAAGTATTTCTGATTCTGAGTCTGATACACATCACTGATCCACTCCCTTTTGATCAGACCTTGTCATTTTAGCACAGCATCTTGCCCAACTAGTACAAAGTAACAGTTTTTCTTCTAAAATACGGGAGCCCGCGACACTTTTTTTTTTTTTTCAATAGCAACATTTCCAAAAGCTTATGTGTACTATGGCTTTGAGGTTTTTTCCCACTTGGCCTCAGTCTGGACCCCCTCTCCAGGAGAATTTTTTTTTTCTATTTTTTCTCAATTTCTTTTCTGGATTTATTCAAGTATTTCTGATTCTGAGTCTGATACGCATCACTGATCCACTCCCTTTTGATCAGACCTTGTCATTTTAGCACAGTGTCTTGCCCAACTAGTACAAAGTGACAGTTTTTCTTCTAAAATACGGGAGTCCACGACATTTTTTTTTTTTTTCCATAGCAACATTTCCAAAAGCTTATGTGTACTATGGCTTTGAGTTTTTTTCCCCCTTGGCCTCAGTCTGGACCCCCTCTCCAGGAGAATTTTTTTTTTTCTATTTTTTCTCAATTTCTCCTCTGGGATTATTCAAGTATTTCTGATTCTGAGTCTGATACACATCACTGATCCACTCCCTTTTGATCAGACCTTGTCATTTTAGCACAGCGTCTTGCCCAACTAGTACAAAGTAACAGTTTTTCTTCTAAAATACGGGAGCCCGCGACACTTTTTTTTTTTTTCCATAGCAACATTTCCAAAACTAATCATTGCTCTTTATGGAAAAAGAGCTTATCATATGCAAAGTGCTCCACATCAATGTCTTCATATTCCCGTTTGAGAAATTCATTGCGCTAAGAACTCCCTCGGGAACACCAAGTTTCTGCCTCGCTAAAGTTTTTTTTTTTTTTAATTCCCTCGCTTTAATTCAACTTGGCACATTATTTCTCAGAAATACCGTCAGGCTCGGGGGAAACACACAGACGTGGTCGCACTTGTTAGTGCTGAATAAGGATCAGACAATGGCTGAGGGGAGCGGGGCCGCAGTCTAGTGAGGTATTGACACAGGAGATATTGCCTGAACAAAGTGGATCCGTGAGAAAAGGGAGCGAGCGAGCGAGCGTGAAGGGAGAAAAAAGCGAAAGATTATCTTAATTATCATTCAGGAGCTGCTTAGTGCAGCACCTGTGCATGAATAATGTCATTTATGGGCACATTGAGATGTGCATAATTCCCCCTTAAATCATACACATTAGCAGCATAACAAGGGATGAACAAGTCGGCCTCTCACAGGCTCAACTCGCAGCTTCATTGTCAGACGCTCACCTCCCCGCTAAGAATGGACTTCTTATTCAAACACTCTCTCGTTTAACACTTGCTAGCGGGGCTGTGACGTTACATACCCTGCTTCCTATTATTACCAGGGATCTCATTCGGGCGCAAAACAAGGCTAATCTAGGCTGACCGTATTCTGAAATCCCCCAAAAAGAGGACACATGTATGCGTGCCAAGGCGGGCGGCACGCCAAGGCCAACATAGAGTGTCCGCCCTGAGATCACTAGGTTGTGAGTTCAAACCCTGGCTGAGTCATACCAAAGACTACACTATTACCTCCCTTCTTGGCACTCAGCATCATGGGGTTGGAATTGGGGGTTAAATCACCAAAAATGATTCCCGGGCGCGGCGCATGCTGCTGCTCACTGCTCCCCTCACTTCCCATGAGGTGAACATGGCGATGGGTCAAATGCAGAGGACACATTTCACCACACCTAGTGTGTGTGTGACAATCGTTGGGACTTTAACTTTAACTTTAACTCTTACTCACATGTTTATGTGTGCTATGGCGATGAGGTTTTTTTTTCTTGGCCTCAGCCAGGACCTCCTCTCCAGGGGCCCTGGCTTAGACTGATTATTTTTTTTCTCTCACCCTCCAACTCCCAGCCCTCTCCAGCGTTTACCTGTTTCTCACCTTTTTTGTAAGGATGTTGGCAGACCTGTCAGTGATCCTGTTCTATCTCCCTGTAATGTTTGATCCTGTTCTGTCTCCCTGTCATGTTTGATCATGTTCTGTTTCCCTGTAATGTTTGATCCTGATCTGTCTCCCTGTAATATTTGATCCTGTTTTGTCTCCATGTAATGTTTGATCCTGTTCTGTCTCCCAGTAATCCTTGATCCTGTTCTGTCTCCCTGTAATATTTGATCCTGTTTTGTCTCACTGTAATATTTGATCATTTTTTTGTCCCCCAGTAATTTTTGATCCTGTTTTGTCTCCCTGTAATATTCGATCCTCTTTTGTCTCCCTGTAATGTTTTATCCTGTTCTGTCTCCCTGTAATGTTTGATCCTGTTATGTCTCCCTGTAATGTTTGATCCTGCTCTGTCTCCCAGTAATGTTTGATCCTGTTCTGTCTCCCTGTAATATTTGATCCTCTTTTTTCTCCCTGTAATATTTGATCCTGTTCTGTCTCCCAGTAATCTTTGATCCTGTTATGTCACCCTGTAATATTTGATCCTGTTTTGTCTCCCTGTAATATTTGATCCTTTTTTTGTCTCCCTGTAATATTCAATCCTGTTTTGTCTCCCTGTAATGTTTGATCCTGTTCTGTCTCCTAGTAATGTTTGATCCTGTTTTGTCTCCTAGTATTGTTTGATCCTGTTCCGTCTCCCTGTAATGTTTGATCCTTTTCTGTCTCCCTGTAATATTTGATCCTGTTTTGTCTCCCTGTAATATTTGATCCTTTTTTTGTCTCCCAGTAATATTTGATCCTGTTTTGTCTCCCTGTAATATTCAATCCTGTTTTGTCTCCCTGTAATGTTTGATCCTGTTCTGTCTCCTAGTAATGTTTGATCCTGTTTTGTCTCCTAGTATTGTTTGATCCTGTTCCGTCTCCCTGTAATGTTTGATCCTTTTCTGTCTCCCTGTAATGTTTGATCCTGTTCTGTCTCCTAGTAATGTTTGATCCTGTTTTGTCTCCTAGTATTGTTTGATCCTGTTCCGTCTCCCTGTAATGTTTGATCCTGTTATGTCTCCCTGTAATATTTGATCCTGTTTTGTCTCCCTGTAATATTTGATCCTTTTTTTGTCTCCCAGTAATTTTTGATCCTGTTTTGTCTCCCTGTAATATTTGATCCTTTTTTTGTCTCCCAGTAATTTTTGATCCTGTTTTGTCTCCCTGTAATATTCAATCCTGTTTTGTCTCCCTGTAATGTTTGATCCTGTTCTGTCTCCTAGTAATGTTTGATCCTGTTTTGTCTCCTAGTATTGTTTGATCCTGTTCTGTCTCCCAGTAATGTTTGATCCTTTTCTGTCTCCCTGTAATATTTGATCCTGTTTTGTCTCCCTGTAATATTTGATCCTCTTCTGTCTCCCTGTATTATTTGTCTGATCTTTGAATGGGATTGTGCTGAAAATCTTAATTTCCCATCTGGGAATATTAAATTATATCTGATTCTGGTTCTGATCCTGATATTTTATTAGCATCAAAGCTGTGTGGTTATTGTTATTTATGTATTTGCTCAAAATTCACTCTGTGACTTGTACTCCATTTTACTGAAATTAGTGATGTTTCGGTTTAGGGACTTTGTTCAAAATTGAAGTAAAGTTGCCTTAGATTGGCCATTATACATTTTGAGTAAGATTTTATGTGCAGTATCAGATTTAAAATGTTATTGTGAGAGAGTTACAACACGCAGAATGACACAGATTTGGTGGAACGGCCCTTAACTCGGGCTGATTTGTGGGCGAGGTGCAGTAGAAACCTCGCATGCTGCATCACAGCCAGTCCGGCATAATTTAGGCACATATTAAAACTTTAAAGGTAGGTTTAACAATTGCATCCCTTAAATTGAGCCTTTATAAAAGAGGCCGAATGTAACAATTCAAATATCTCCAAGCTTCCAACGACTACAACAACGAACAGATTGACAAGTACTTTATGGCTGTGAATTTGATGAATTCGCCAGTAAAAATTAAGCTTTTACATGCTCTATAAAAATGTGTTTACAGGGACAGAGAAGGGATTATTCACATAAAATAAAAAGTCAAGATGTCAGATTTGCAAGTGCTTTACTTTTTTTTTACTGAGTAGGTTTAAGTACATAAGAGAGTTGCAGTGAAATCAGGATATGAAGGCTTGAACTCTTTGTCCCGACAGAATAAATGTAGACTGCAAAAAGTCAGTAGAACAAGTAGAAAAAATACAAAAATGAGGCGTATTTTATTTAAACCAAGCAAAATAATCTGACAAAAAAACAAGAAAATGTGGCTTATCAAGACTTTCCAAAACAAGTACAAATAGCTAACCTCAATGAACACAAAAATAGCTTAAAATAAGTATATTCTCACTAATAATAAGTGCACTTTTCTTGGTTGAAAAAAAAAGACATTTTTTTGCTCAATGTGTTGAAAAATATTCTTAAACGAAGTAAATGCTAGTTCCATTATCTTGACATAATGACAAACTTGCCAACCCTCCAGAATTTCAGTGCCCCTCCCGAAAATCTCCCGGCGAACCAATCCCCCGAATTTCTCCCAATTTCCACCCGGACAACAAAACTGGAGGCGTCCCTTTACCGTCCTCTCTCACCTGAAAAGGAGACTATTATATATGTCTCCATTATCCATAGCTTCATCTATAAGCCATAAAGTAGTCAGGCACAGAGTGTGTGTTTATTCCAGCTGGCACGTTAACACACTGACACACAACATCTGGATTCCCATCATGCATTGCTTCAAAACTACGGCAAGTAGTAATGTCCAAAAACATGACAGAGACGAAGCAGAAGAACGAAGAAGAGACATGGCGACGACGAGTAAGAAGAAGTACGCTTGCAAGTTCCAGTTTGGAGTGGGCCCTTTCCTCTTCAACATGACTGTGCACCAGTACACAAAGCAAGGTTCATAAAGACATGGATGACAGAGTCAGGTGTGGGTGAACTTGACTGGCCTGCACAGAGTCCTGACTTGAACCAGACAGAACACATTTTGGATGAATTATTCCATGTTCCCAACCTTGTGGGAACAGTTTGGAGCGGGACCTTTCCTCTTCCAACATGACTGTGCACTACTGCACAAAGCAAGGTCCATAAAGACATGGATGACGGAGTCTGGTGTGGGTGAATTTGACTGGCCTGCACAGAGTCCTGACTTGAGCCCGACAGAACACATTTTGGATGAATTATTCCATGTTCCCAACCTTGTGGGAACAGTTTGGAGCGGGCCCTTTTCTCTTCCAACATGACTGTGCACTACTGCACAAAGCAAGGTCCATAAAGACATGGATGACGGAGTCTGGTGTGGGTGAATTTGACTGGCCTGCACAGAGTCCTGACCTGAACCCGACAGAACGCCTTTGGGATGAATTATTCCAAGCTCCCAACCTTGTGGGAACAGTTTGGAGCGGGCCCTTTCCTCTTTCAACATGACTGTGGACCAGTACACAAAGCAAGGTTCATAAAGACATGGATGACGGAGTCTGGTGTGGATGAACTTGACTGGCCTGCACAGAGTCCTGACCTGAACCCAATAGAACGCCTTTGGGATTAATTATTCCATGCTCCCAACCTTGTGGGAACAGTTTGGAGCGGGCCCTTTCCTCTTTCAACATGATTGTGGACCAGTACACAAAGCAAGGTTCATAAGGACATGGATGACGGAGTCTGGTGTGGATGAACTTGACTGGCCTGCACAGAGTCCTGACCTGAACCCAATAGAACGCATTTGGGATGAATTATTCCATGTTCCCAACCTTGTGGTAACAGTTTGGAGCGGGCCCTTTCCTCTTCCAACATGACTGTGCACTACTGCACAAAGCAAGGTTCATAAAGACATGGATGAGAGAGTCTGGTGTGGGTGAACTTGACTGACCTGCACAGAGTCCTGACTTTAACCCGACAGAACACATTTTGGATGAATTATTCCATGTTCCCAACCTTGTGGGAACAGTTTGGAGCGGGCCCTTTCCTCTTCAACATGACTGTGCACCAGTACAGAACGCAAGGTTCATAAATACATGGATGACGGAGTTTGTTGTGGGTGAACTTGACCGGCCTGCACAGAGTCCTGACCTGAACCCGACAGAACACCTTTGGGATGAATTATTCCATGCTCCCAACCTTGTGGGAACAGTTTGGAGCGGGCCCTTTCCTCTTTCAACATGACTGTGGACCAGTACACAAAGCAAGGTTCATAAAGACATGGATGACGGAATCTGGTGTGGATGAACTTGACTGGCCTGCACAGAGTCCTGACTTTAACCCGACAGAACACATTTTGGATTAATTATTCCATGTTCCCAACCTTGTGGGAACAGTTTGGAGCGGGCCCTTTCCTCTTTAACATGACTGTGCACCAGTACACAACGCAAGGTTCAAAAATACATGGAGTCTGGTGTGAGTGAACTTCACTGGCCTGCACAGAGTCCTGACTTGAACCCGACAGAACACATTTTGAATTCATTATTCCATGTTCCCAACCTTGTGGTAACAGTTTAGAGCGGGCCCTTTCCTCTTCCAACATGACTGTGCACTACTGCACAAAGCAAGGTCCATAAAGACATGGATGACAGAGTCTGGTGTGGGTGAACTTGACTGGCCTGCACAGAGTCCTGACCTGAACCCGATAGAACACCTTTGGGATGAATTAGGTTTCTCATTGTTATCCCATTGGGTTGAGTTGTTTCTTGCCCTGATGTGGGATCTGAGCCGAGGATGTCGTTGTGGCTTGTGCAGCCCTTTGAGACACTCGTGATTAAGGTCTACATAAATACACTTTGAATGATTGACTTTGATTGATTAAATGACGTGTTGAGGAAGATCTGGTCCCGGGCCTTGAGTTGGACACATGCCAGCCTGAAAGTGTTTGTCATCCACGTCAGGTTTTGCGTTTCCACGGGAGACAATCCCACACATACAGTCGAACACGAGAGTAGTAACAAGGCCAGCGTGGCGGCAAAAAATGTCAAATATTTCAGCCTACTGCAGTCTGCAGAGCCGCCCCACGCGGCCCAAAGGTCGCAACAACAACGCCGAACATTGTAAGGCTTCTCTGCTCCGGAGGGTTTTCCCTTTTACGTCAGGTTATTTGAATTTCAACAATGCCGGCAGAGGTGTGGAGTAGGACGACTTGCGCCGTCCTCTCATTTCACGCAGCAGGACAATTGCCATCACGACAAGAAGACATCTTCAGTTTTAACAGTGACATTTCACCACCTACTCATGGAAGGGCCACTCACATACTTGAAATCAAATGGGCGGCGTCCCCTGTTTCCTCCCCCATCCTCCTGTGTAGCGGCAACACACTAATTCATATCGGGATCATTATTCTTAATCCCTCCGAGCATTCCGGTAATGTCGGATAATTGCGGTGGCGTGACCTCAGGACAAACGCCATTATAAGTGGGAAGGGTGACAACTCATCTAAAGGATGTAATTCCCCCTGAAAATTGGGAAGCGCTTTAAATGACGTCGGCCATCATGTTTGAACTCGGGCTTTATTTATCCGGCGCCGTGTGATATCTTTAAGAAGCGCAACATAAATAAATTATTCACATCAATTAGTGTTTCATCCTGCAAGATCAGAACTTGTGTGATCCCTCTAACAACTATTTATTTCATGCCGAAACGCCGCTCTTCCTGGAAGCCCACCGTTATCGCCCGAGGACATGTCTTTTAAATAAAGGCGTCAGAGCTTTGCCTACCTACAATTTGCATATTAAAGGCGCATGAGGCCTGGGTAAAGCAATCTAATCATCGCACCGTTTTGGAATCTCAGACTGTTTTTGGCCTTAAGAGATGCAGCATTAGAGGATATGTTACATGCCTTTTATTAGCGTTTCTAGACACTTCTTCAACCCCATTTGCATCCTCTTTAGGTTCTCAAACGTTGGTACGTGTGCCACTACTGGTACACGGGCTCCATCTTGTGCAGGGGTCGGCAACCTAAAATGTTGAAAGAGCCATATTGGAACAAAAATACAAAAACAAATATGTCATACAGATAGTTTGTCATGAGATATAAATTGAATTTAAGCTGCAAGAAGCGTTGGTCGGGTCTGCCTTTGGCTGCTGCCGCCGCTACTCAAGCCCTGGTCTAAGTCAGACCTACATAGAAGTTTTTTATTCATGTCTCTATGACATTCCTAACAGAAGTTACAAGCAGTTTTGTCAGTGTTTTTTGTTATGGGGCGCTAGAGCGCACTTTTGATTTTTGGGGTTTGGTTTTTCATTAGATGGCAATTTTCGCCAGTCCTAATGTGTGTGTAAAATTTGGTGAGTTTTGAAGCATGTTAAGGGGGTGAAATTACAGATAGTTTTTTCTGGATGTTGTTGATAAATGGCTTTCGCTTTGCATAGTAGTGCTTTAACTTGCACTTTGAAGCATTTTAAGGGGGTCAAATTACAGCTCAAAGAGGCAAAAATGACATTTTTTAGGAATCTTTGCGCAGGGGTTCTTTGAAGGCGCGTAAAATCCAAACCGGAGCAGTAATCAAAACTTGTTCGATAACTTTTAAGATGAAACGACAAACGAGCTCAGAGGAGATAACGTTTGAAAAAAGGTGACGGGTGTTTGCAAAACTTTTATTTTGAAGGGTAATTTTTAACTTCCTGTTGATTTTTTATGAGGACCTAAAGGCCTACTGAAAGCCACTACTAGCGACCACGCAGTCTGATAGTTTATATATCAATGATGAAATATTAACGTTGCAACACATGCCAATACGGCCAGGTTAGTTTACTAAATTGCAATTTTAAATTTCGCGCTAAAGTATCCTTCTGAAACGTCGCGGTATGATGACACGTGCGCGTGACGTCACGCATTGTAGAGGACATTTTTTTCCAGTACCGTTCCCAGCTATAAGTCGTCTGTTTCCATCGCATAATTCCACAGTATTCTGGACATCTGTGTTGCTGAATCTTTTGCAATTTGTTCAATGAATAATGGAGACATCAAAGAAGAAAGCTGTAAGCGGGAAGCGGTGTATTGCGGCCGCCTTTAGCAACACAAACACAGCCGGTGGTTCATTGTTTACATTCCCGAAAGATGACGGTGAAGCTTCACTATGGAAGTGCATAAAAGCAATAACATAAATGCAATAACATCGTGGAGAGGGAAAATGGAAAGAAATACAATTTCACTGGTTAATAAATAATGTGTGTAAAGTACAATATGGAGGTATTTGGGCTAGTCAGGATATGAAATAACAGATGTGTGCAAAAATTTGAAGTGCTCCCCTTTGGCCAACATATGTAATAAGTGTGTGAAAGAAATTGAAATGCGCCCCCTTTTGGCTAAAATTAATTAAAAAATTAAAGAAATATGTGTAGAGAGACATACTGTAATAATTTAATGTAAACAATGAAGATTAAAAAGCAATTACAAACATAAAATAAATAAACAATTAAAAATGAACTAAATGTGTCGACTTTTTTCTTATAAAATTTAGAACAATTTTTCATATTATTTCTGTTTCTGTAATATTGCAATCTTTTCCTGCATCATTATTACTTTCTAATGCAAAGTGGCAAAATTTGCTGTATAAAATTCTGACTTTCATCCCAATTTTGCCAATGTTTTTTTTGTTGTTGTAAAATTGGTGTAAAATTATGACTTTTATCATTGTTTTCCCGAGTAAAATTCCGATTCTTATTATAAAACTGCCAACATTTTTAAAGTTTTCTCATAAAATTGTGACTTTTGTCGAGTAAAATACGACTCTTTTCGTAAAATGGTCAAAACTTTACGCTTTTCTTGTAAAATCCCCACTGTTATTGAGTAAAAATTTCAACTTTTATCATAATATTGCACCAATGTTCAGTTTTTCTTGTGAAATTTTGACTTCCGTTGAGTAAAATGACGACTTTTATTATAACACTGCCAAAATTCGATGTTTTTCTTGTGAAATTGTGACCTTTTTCTTGTAAATTCCTAACTCATTTTTCACAACAAGCTTTGTTTTATACATGCATAGTTTTTATATATTATTAATGTTGTTAATGCAAATCTTCATATATCTTGAAAAGGTGGTCCTAAAGAGGTAAACATTTTTCGGCGGTCTCAAGAAGGCAATAAATACAAGAATGTGTGTGTGTGTGTGTGTGTGTGTGTGTTCTGGCAATGCTTACTTAATGGGGACATCGCTCTGTTTATACCATTAGGGGACCTTTGAAGGTATGGGGACGAAAAAACAGGTCCCCTAAAGGGAAACCTTTTAAATAATAGTCAGATCCATTCTGAAGATGCTTAAGTGATTTTTAAGCTTTGTCCCATAAAACTTGTTTACTGGTTAGTTTGAGTGTGAGACATTTGCACAGCAGCTCCCTCATCGGGCTGTAGTCGGTACTGCACTCGCTGTTCTGCTCATATCCCTTCCGTGATTAGTTCTCATGTGCACCTGGTCTCCATAACGAAGGAGGTGTGTCCATAGTGGGACTGACAGGACACAAATAAAAGCTGTTTAAACCAAAAGGTAAGCACATCTTTCTTATAAATGGATGTTGTTGACTATCATTTGTACAAGAACAATGTGTTTATAACCAAGTTAAGCCCAAAAATGAGGTAAAGTAGTTACATCTTGTGAGTGAGTATAGCACGATAATTAATAAGCATGTTTTATCAATATATATTTATATATTTTACTACAAAGAGTTAAGGATGTATTTTATGGTAGCCAACCTTTTCTAACGGGTGCATTTAATTAAAAACTAGTAACTTTTTGAATCACTTTGTGTTGCATTTTTTTTAATGTTCTTTATGTTCAATGTTGTTAGAAATAAACATTAAAAATACTAGTTTAAATGAGTTTGTATTTTATTTCTGTGGTGTAGGGTAAGATAGGATAATCTATTATTGATCCCACAACAGGGAAATTTGGGCTACTTTGTTTACGTGTTTCAAATATTGGTAAAGGAGAAAATGAACTTTCTTGAAAAGTGAAACATGTTGTGACCGTGTCTTGCCGTCGTGCGGGTTCTCAGGACCACCAAGGAAGGACATTGCTTCAGGTCGGGTCGCTTTTCAGCTCCTTCTCTGCTGTTCGCTCCTCGGTTGCTTCAGTCGGCCGTGGTGTCGTCGTCTTGCTCGCTGTTGCTTTCGGTACTCAGGTTCTGCTGCGGGCTCTCCTCCTTCTACCCCGATCTCTCCTCCGTCTCCCCTTTTATACATCGTGAGGAGATAAGTTAATTGTGTACCGGTGCGCGATTCACACACCCGCACTTGACTGCGGCGTTGCTCCCGGCATTCTCCGCCTCCTCGTCGCCATCTTGGGCCGGGCTATAGCGTGCCCTGCCCCGCTGCTCGTTTGCCGCCTCCGCCTCTTCACACATGTGTTATCCTGGCATTAATAGGACTGCGATTCTGGATGCTAGCCATCATTAGTTAAAACTAATGTATTTTTTCCCCCTTGTCCTCACAAGTGATGATCAAAAACTTGGTCCCCATTCCAAATGATAACTAGTATGTGTGTGTGTGCATGTGTGTGTGTGTGTGTGTGTGTGTGTGTGTGTGCGTGTGTGTGAATCACGCTGATCACCTCTGATAGCCTGCTGCCCCATGGCTAGCAATGCCCTGTTTAGGCAGAGACAAGAAGACAGCGGCTCGTATCTTAGTCAAAGACTTGCAGCACCAGGACTTCCAGGCAAACACAGCATCGACGCTGCAAGGTGCAAAGAAACCACACCAGCCTCAAAGATTGCAAACAAACATAAGAGAGAAAAGGATTAAAAAAGAATGCTATGTGAAAAAAGGAAGTTAGTTATCATGTAAAAAAAAAAAAATGAAATAATAAAAGGAAACAAACTTTGCAAAGGAACATACAAACCCCGTTTCCATATGAGTTGGGAAATAGTGTTAGATGTAAATATAAACAGAATACAATGATTTGCAAATCCTTTTCAAGCCATATTCAGTTGAATATGCTACAAAGACAACATATTTCATGTTCAAACTGATTAACTGTTTTTTATTTTTGCAAATACTCATTAACTTTAGAATTTGATGCCAGCAACACGTGACAAAGAAGTTGGGAAAGGTGGCAATAAATACTGATAAAGTTGAGGAATGCTCATCTTACACCTATTTGGAACATTCCACAGGCTAATTTAATCAATCAATCAATGTTTACTTATATAGCCCTAAATCACTAGTGTCTCAAAGGGCTGCACAAACCACTACGACATCCTCGGTAGGCCCACATAAGGGCAAGGAAAACTCACACCCAGTGGGACGTCGGTGACAATGATGACTATGAGAACCTTGGAGAGGAGGAAAGCAATGGATGTCGAGCGGGTCTAACATGATACTGTGAAAGTTCAATCCATAATGGATCCAACAGTCGTGAGAGTCCAGTCCAAAGCGGATCCAACACAGCAGCGAGAGTCCCGTTCACAGCGGAGCCAGCAGGAAACCATCCCAAGCGGAGGCGGATCAGCAGCGCAGAGATGTCCCCAGCCGATACACAGGCGAGCAGTACATGGCCACCGGATCGGACCGGACCCCCTCCACAAGGGAGAGTGGGACATAGAAGAAAAAGAAAAGAAACGGCAGATCAACTGGTCTAAAAAGGGAGTCTATTTAAAGGCTAGAGTATACAAATGAGTTTTAAGGTGAGACTTAAATGCTTCTACTGATTGGGAACAGGTGGGTGCCATGATTGGTGTATAAAAACAAACTGACAAAACAATTTGTTTTTGGAAATAATCATTAACTTTAGAATTTGATGCCAGCAACACGTGACAAAGAAGTTGGGAAAGGTGGCAATAAATACTGATAAAGTTGAGGAATGCTCAGCAAACACTTATTTGGAACATCCCACAGGTGTGCAGGATAATTGGGAACAGGTGGGTGCCATGATTGGGTATAAAAACAGCTTCCCAAAAAATGCTGAGTCTTTCACAAGAAAGGATGGGGCGAGGTACACCACTTTGTCCACAACTGTGTGAGCAAATAGTCAAACAGTTCAAAAACAACGTTTCTCAAAGTGCAATTGCAAGAAATTTAGGGATTTCAACATCTAGGTGTCATCTACGGCAGTGGTCCCCAACCTTTTTGTATCCGCGGACCGGTCAACGCTTAATAATTTGTCCCGCGGCCCGGGAGGGTGTCCTTTTTTTTCTTTTTTTTTTTTTTCTTCCTTGTCATGAAAAAGGGACGTTTTTGTGAAGAAAAAGGGAGGTTGTTGTGGTTGATGCACTAATTGTAAGTGTGTATTGTGTTTTTTATGTTGATTTAATTAAAAAATAAATAAATAAAAAATAATAAAAATATTGGCTGGTGAGAGGGAAGTCTGGGCTTCCCTGCTTAGGCTGCTGCCCCCGCGACCCGACCTCGGATAAGCGGAAGATGATGGATGGATGGAAAAAAAATATTTTTTTTATTTTTTTTAAATCAAAAATTCTTCTGCGGCCCGTTGGTTGGGGACCACTGATCTACGGGATCATATTTTGTTTAGTTATGTTAGTTTTGGACCAACTAAGTTCCTGTTTTGCGCACTTTGGGTGTTTGTTTTGGTTACCATGGGTGTTAATTAGCTTCACCTGCCTCTGATTAGTGCTCGGCACGTTCACCTGCTGTTGAGCACTAATCAGAGAGCTACTTATTCACGTTGCTCGCCACAGTCGGTGTGGCTCCAACTATCACGTTGGTTTATTCCTGTTAATGATTCCTGATCTTGATCCTGAACTAGGCTGTTATCTTAGCTTCCCGTGCGATCGGCACATTTTTCCTTGATTTGTTTCTGTCTTTTGGTACTATTATGATTCAATTATCGTCCTCCGGAGCCGTCCGTTCTGCATTCCAGGAGAACAAACCCCGACCCGACCACGCCACCACGTGACACTACGGTCCATTATATCATCAAAAGGTTCGGAGAATCTGGAGACCCAAGACTGTTGAAAGACTGAAGTTCTACATAAAACAAGAATGGGAAAGAATTCCACTTTCAAAGCTTCAACAATTAGTTTCCTCAGTTCCCAAACGTTTATTGAGTGTTGTTAAAAGAAAAGGTGATGTAACACAGTGGTGAACATGCCCTTTCCCAACTACTTTGGCACGTGTTGCAGCCATGAAATTCAAAGTTACCGTATTTCCTTGAAATGCCGCCGGGTATATAGTATGTGCCTGCCTAGAATTACTGCCGGGTCAAACACGTTTTGCAGATTAATTAGTATATGTCTAGAATTTCCGCCGGGTCAAACTCGTCACGTCACGAGTGACACTTCACCTGTCATCATTTTCAAAATGGAGGAGGCTGATTCCAATCATTTGAAATGGCATAAAGGGAAGAAGATTAAGAGCTATTCAGTAGGATTTAAGGTCCAAGCTATTGAATATGCTAAAAAGAACAGTAAGCAGCTATGTTTTATTAATATACCGTAGCTGCGTGTGTCAAATATGAGTCATTAAATGACTCCCGCCTCCTGGTGGTAGAGGGCGCTAGTGATCCTTCTTGCGACTACTCGGCTGCAGAAGAAGTGACAACAAGCAGCGATCGTTTATTTTTTCCTCTCGCTTGCACTTTTAACATGGAGGATTACATATATAAAATAAAACAGTTTTCTAAACTGGACTTTCAATCGAAGCAGGAGGTAATAAAGGAAGATCTCCATCGAGACAGAGAGACTTTTAAAACTGAAGAAAGATAAGGAAGACTTTTTCAAACAAGTTATCGATGCTTTTGATCAGAAGGAGCTGCGCATGGACTTCATTTATAAGTAAAGGTAAGACCATAATAATGTTTTTTTTATTAAATGTGCTTTTCATGATGGTATCCTTACATCACACTCAAATTTGTAAGCGCAGGCCTAAATTTACTGCATGCCTTTGGTAAGTGCCAGAGTGAATAGAGGTTTTAAAATAATTATCGCCCCGGCGGCAATTCAAGGAAATACGGTATATTACAAAAAATGATATGAAAATGAGGAAATAATAACATTACTTTGGAAGGAAAACATAACAAGTTAAAATAGGAAATGATGATGAAATGAAAAAGCTTGCAAGAAAGAATGCTAAGTGAGGTAGGAAGTAATGGGATGGGGCGTGCAATGAGGACATGAACTAGAAGACAGTCCGAGTCCAACAATGAGGACATGAACTAGAAGACAGTCCGAGTCCAACAATGAGGACATGAACTAGAAGACAGTCCGAGTCCAACAATGAGGACATGAACTAGAAGACAGTCCGAGTCCAACAATGAGGACATGAACTAGAAGACAGTCCGAGTCCAACAATGAGGACATGAACTAGAAGACAGTCCGAGTCCAACAATGAGGACATGAACTAGAAGACAGTCCGAGTCCAACAATGAGGACATGAACTAGAAGACAGTCCGAGTCAAACAATGAGGACATGAACTAGAAGACAGTATGAGTCCAACAATGAGGACATGAACTAGAAGACAGTATGAGTCCAACAAGGAGGACATGAACTACAGGACAGACCGAGTCCAACAATGAGGACATGAACTAGAAGACAGTATGAGTCCAACAAGGAGGACATGAACTACAGGACAGTCCAAGTCCAACAATGAGGACATGAACTAGAAGACAGTATGAGTCCAACAATGAGGACATGAACTAGAAGACAGTCCAAGTCCAACAATGAGGACATGAACTGGAAGACAGTCCGAGTCCAACAATGAGGACATGAACTAGAAGACAGTCCGAGTCCAACAATGAGGACATGAATTAGAAGACAGTCCGAGTCCAAGTACGGGTAGTTGTGAGTCGGCACAAACTTCCGCGTGACGTACTGTGATGTGTTTGCCCCGTGGCCAGCGGCGTCCCAAGCGGGCGCAGAAGACAGGGCAGGATCTCAACCCCGGTCCGATGGCCTCGCCGCCAACGGGTCATCTCACACGCCGGCGTCACTTCCATGTCCACTCACTCCGGACCTGACCCACTTCGCCGAGTCGGACCGCGGCGCCGTCATCCTGTCCGCCTGGGCCCGATAGACCCTGACACGCGGCCATTGAGCCACGCGGCTAATTAGAGCCTTCGTGCGCCATCATCGCCATCAGCAGATTGACGCCCCGCCGCATCACACAAATGATGGCGGGGGGGGGGACTGGAAGTTTTGTGGACAGTCGCTCGCCAACTTTGAGGACTAAAATAAAGAAGACAGAAAGCCCAAGTCTAAATTCAGTCATCAAGTGACATGTTGGCCTGCGATCCTGGTGTCAGGCCTCCTCCTCACACATGGCAGCGGGCGGCACACTCCCGCCGCCATCGCCATCGCCGCCATCGCCGTCGCCGCCGTCGCCATCTCTCCCCGATCCGCTCGGAGTCTGTTGCCTGGAAATCACCAGCCTCGCTCCCGCAAAAAAATCGGACGTCTTTGTGGGAAATGTTCGCACAATCGCACACCGCCTGTGCCCTCCGACGGCGGCGATGGGCGCGCCTGCCAAGGTGCGTAGACACTCTGAGGGCGCCATCCTGCCTCCCGAGAGCACGCGAGCACGCCAAGTACATGTCTGGCCTTGCAGCAACTGACTTTTTAAAATATAATGGCATCATCAACTGGGGCGAAAACACAGAACAATTCTCAAAGTACCAGAAGAGTGAAGTGAATTATATTTATATAGCGCTTTTCTCTAGTGACTCAAAGCGCTTTACATAGTGAAACCCAATATCTAAGTTACATTTACACCAGTGCGGGTGGCACTGGGAGCAGGTGGGTAAAGTGTCTTGCCCAAGGACACAACGGCAGTGACTAGGATGGTTCAAGCGGGGGTCGAACCTGGAACCCTCAAGTTGCTGGCACGGCCGCTCTACCAATCGAGCTACACCGCCCGAGTGAGTGAGAAAACAAGTTGACTTTGTATAGTTATTTGTGCTCCATTCGCTCCATTAAACCAGACCTGAGCAAACTAAGGTCCGGGGGCCACATGAGGCCCCCTGGTGCTGAGCGCGGGGGACGGACGGGCTCCACAGTGTCTTGGCTGAATGAGCAGGTCTCGGACACCTCGGTCTCCTTGGACACATCCACGCTGAACCATGCAGACTGGACACTGGCCGAGAGTTGGTGGGCAGCCGAGAGTGGAGTCAGCTATCTTGGTTGCTTTGCTGGGTCTGCTCCTGTCGCTGGCCATGCTCCTCCCACCCCAGCAGACGATGGTGTGGAACATCGCAGAGGCCATCACAGTGTTTATGTTTTTGTTGTTGTTTTACTTTTGTAGCTGTATGTAGAAGTGGCTGGTTGCATCAGCTCTGCTCTTTTAATGTCCTTTGTGTTCGTTGATGTTTCCCTCTTACACAATTGCTTATGTGTGCTATGGCTATGATTTTTTTCCCCTTTGGTCTCTGTCTGGACCCCCTTTCCAGGGTCCCAGGCTTAGACTGATTTTTTTTTTTTCTCACTCCCCAGCATTTACATGTTCCCCACCTTTTATGTAAGGGCCGCTGGAAGTTGGCAGACCCGTCAGCGATCCTGTTCTGTCTCCATGTAATGTTTGATCCTGTTCTGTCTTCCTGTAATGTTTGATCCTGTTATGTCTCCATGTAATGTTTGATCTTGTTCTGTCTCCCTGTAATGTTTGATCCTGTTCTAACTCCATGTAATGTTTGATCCTGTTCTGTCTCTCTGTAATGTTTGATCCTGTTCCGTCTCCCAGTAATGTTTGATCCTGTTCTGTCTCCCTGTCATGTTTGATCCTGTTCTGTCTCCCTGTAATGTTTGATCCTGTTCTGTCTCTCTGTAATGTTTGATCCTGTTCTGTCCCCCTGTAATGTTTGATCCTGTTCTATCTC
This sequence comes from Nerophis ophidion, assembly GCF_033978795.1. Lineage (NCBI taxonomy): Eukaryota > Metazoa > Chordata > Actinopteri > Syngnathiformes > Syngnathidae > Nerophis > Nerophis ophidion. The sequence goes on from NC_084637.1 coordinate 2,837,421, forward strand.
CATGTAATGTTTGATCCTGTTCTGTCTCCCTGTAATGTTTGATCCTGTTCTGTCTCCATGTAATGTTTGATCCTGTTCTGTCTCCCTGTAATGTTTGATCCTGTTATGTCTCTCTGTAATGTTTGATCCTGTTCTATCTCCATGTAATGTTTGATCCTGTTCTGTCTCCATGTAATGTTTAATCCTGTTCTGTCTCCCTGTAATGTTTGATCCTGTTCTGTCTCCCTGTAATGTTTGATCCTGTTTTGTCTCCCTGTCATGTTTGATCCTGTTCTGTCTCGCTGTCATGTTTGATCCTGTTCTGTCTCCCTGTAATGTTTGATCCTGTTCTGTCTCCCTGTCATGTTTGATCCTGTTCTGTCTCCATGTAATGTTTGATCCTGTTCTGTCTCCCTGTCATGTTTGATCCTGTTCCGTCTCCATGTAATGTTTGATCCTGTTCCGTCCCCCTGTAATGTTTGATCCTGTTCTGTCTCCCTGTAATATTTGTCTGATCTTGAATGGAATTGTGCCAAAAATCTTAAATTCCCCTCGGGGATTATTGAAGTCTTTCTGATTCTGATATAAGACCATAGCTTAAATATAGAGCCAACCTGTTTTCCACTCTACTGGTACTTTAAAGCAGTGTTTTTCAACCTTTTTTGAGCAAAGGCACATTTTATGCATTGAAAAAATGCGAAGGCACACCACCAGCAGAAATTATTAAAAAACGAAACTCAGTTGACAGTAAAAAGTTGTCGTCACAATTGTTGGATATGACTTTAAAGCATAAGTAAGCATGCATGACTATAGCTCTTGTCTCAAAGTAGGTGTACTGTCACCACCTGTCACATCACACCCTGACTTAATTTGAACACGATTAATGAATATCCTCTTGCTGTATAAAAGGGCAGCAGAAGAGGGAGAGGGGAGAGAGGAAGGAGAGACAGAACAAGCAGCCCATGCAACGCGGAAGAGAGAGAGAGCGAGAGGCAGACGACGAGGGCGACTGAAAAGTCAATCAATCAATGTGTAGTCATATAGCCCTAAATCACTAATGTCTCAAAAAGTAACCTGAAAAAGATTTTCCTAATTGAAAAACAAATAAGTCTACACCTGCTCGAGGGAATATCTTTCCTTGGTGGTCCTGGGAACCCGCACGACGGCATGAGACCGTCACAGTATAGTTTTAGTTCTCGTCTTGGGCTTCTATTTTGGTGGCTTTTCTTCTTTTGTTTTGTATTTTCCTGGTGGGGCGGCATAGCTTGGTTGGTAGAGTGGCCGTGCCAGCAACTTGAGGGTTGCAGGTTCGATGCACGCTTCCGCCATCCTAGTCATTGCCGTTGTGTCCTTGGGCAAGACACTTTACCCACCTGCTCCCAGTGCCACCCACGCTGCTTTAAATGGAACTTAGATATTGGGTTTCACTATGTAAAGCGCTTTGAGTCACTAGAGAAAAGCGCTATATAAATATAATTCACAATGTTAGATCCACTATGGACTGGACTCTCACACTATTATGTTAGATCCACTATGGACTGGAATCCCACTATTATGTTAGATCCACTATGAAATGGACTCTCACACTATTATGTTAGATCCACTATGGACTGGACTCTCACACTATTATGTTAGATCCACTATGGACTGGACTCTCACACTATTATGTTAGATCCACTATGGACTGGACTCTCACACTATTATGTTAGATCCACTATGGACTGGACTCTCACTATTATGTTAGATCCACTATGGACTGGACTCTCACACTATTATGTTAGATCCACTATGGACTGGACTCTCACACTATTATGTTAGATCCACTATGGACTGGACTCTCACTATTATGTTAGATCCACTATGGACTGCTTGTAACTTCCGCTAGGAATGTCGTAGAGACATGAAACAAAAACGTCTATGTAGGACTGACTTAGACCTACATTTCGCAATTTAAACTTCTGTAGCAAAAATCAACAGGAAGTTGGCAAAAACTCCTTCAAAGCAAAATTTTCGCAAAAAATTCAATAATTTGACCCCTTTAAAATGCTTCAAAACTCACCAAACTTGCCACACACATCAGGACTGGCAGAAATTGCGATGTAATGAAAAAACCAAACCCCAAAACTCAAAAATGCGCTCTAGCGCAATTTTTTGAATAAAACACAGAAAAAACTGCTCCTAGGAAGAAAACACAGACAAAATTGCTTGTAACTTCCGGTGAGAATGTCGGAGAGACATGAAACAAAAACCTCTATGTAGGTCTCGCTTAGACCTACATTTCATAGATTGACAACCCCCAAAAAAAATCAACAGGAAGTTTGTAATCCCCCCTTCAAAACAAAAGTTTTGTAAAAAACGGTCACCTTTCTTCAAACATCTCCTCTGAGTGCGTTTGTTGTTTTGGCTTCAAACTCGCACAGGAGAGAGATTGAACCCTTCTGATTAAAAGTGTAGAACAGAGTTTTGATAAGTTCTCAGGTTTTGATTTTACGCGCCTTCAAAGAACCCCTGTGCAAAGTCTCCTAAAAAAATGTCCTTTTTGCCTCTTTGAGCTGTTATTTGACCCCCTTAAAATGCTTCTAAACTCATCAAACTTGACACACACATCAGGTCTGGCAAAAATTACGATCTGATGAAAAAACCTAACCTCAAAACTCAAAATTGCGCTCTACCGCCCCCCTAGGAATACAACACGGCATAGCTCGGTTGGTAGAGTGGCCGTGCCAGCAACTTGAGGGTTGCAGGTTCGATTCCCGCTTCTGCCATCCTAGTTACTGCCGTTGTGTCCTTGGCCAAGACACTTTACCCACCTGCTCCCAGTGCCACCCACACTGGTTTAAATGTAACTTAAATATTGGGTTTCACTATGTAAAGCGTTTTGAGTCACTAGAGAAAAGCGCTATATAAATATAATTCACAATTCACAACACGGACAAACTGCTCCTAGGAAGAAAACACTGACAAAACTGCTTGTAACTTCCGGTAGGAATGTCAGAGAGACATGAAACAAAAAACACTATGTAGGTCTCACTTAGACCTACATTTGAATAATTAACATACTTTAGCAAAAATCAACAGGAAGTTTGATATTTTCACTTCAATACAACAACTGCATTACTTTCACAATGCATTAGATTCTCAAAATAGTGGCTCCAAGGCGTCTTCTAACGCTTATCCTGCCGTGGGTCTCGGGGGCAGCAGCCAAAGGCGGACCCAACCAACGCTGCTTGCAGCTTTAATTACCTTTAAGGCTGGTGGCTGGCTTCCATTCATATTTCATCCTTGCTACTCGGCACGTGTTTGTTTTTTTTTCCCCCTCCAGCGAGCCAACCTGCACTTTTAGTTAGCCCGTGATAGAGAGCAAAATATTTTTTGAGCTTTGAGCCTCAGAAGTTGCTTGAGAACCTGAGATTGGAAGACGGTGGGTTTTGGGACAAAAATCGAGAAAACACCCACACGAGTTGACATGGCTGTCCCACTCCCCACCCGACTGTGCAAATTTGGACATGATTACAAGTGAGAAAGACAGAGGGGGGTCTGGCTTCACGGCAGCCATGGCAGATAGTACTCGCCTGCACACACACACACACACACACTTACACTGGTACATACACACACTCGTGAACTTGAGCCACAAGAACACGCAGGCCCAGCAAGTCCACTTAATATGCACAGTTGCACAAATGGCATGACTCGGAAAGTCTCCAAACCTCGCTGGCGGCGAAAAGTGTCCAGGAAGAGCTTGAACAATGGCGCTCATGATTGAATATTAGACTTCTACTTAATTCTTTGATGTGCAAAAAAAAAAAAAAGCCGAGCCAACCTAAATTTTGCCAGATTAAGGGTCGTTCAAAGGCTCCAACCGGGCGCCTGTTGTTAAGTCACCCGAGTGCAGCATCATTACACTTCAAAAGTCCTCACTGGAAAAGCCAATCATTGAGTTAAAAACTCACCTAATTACCAGCAGACAAATGCATGTAATTCCTACTTTTTTTTTTTTTTTTTTTTTTTCCCCCCCAGCCCTCTGGCCGGCGCTAAAAAGGAAACGTCGTCAACCGTTGGAGGGATTAAAGTGCGTGACAGTTGGAGTGCTTTTTACTTGACGTGTCAAAGTTTCAACGGCTGCAAGAGGAGCTTTAATTCCTAGCAAGATGGAATATTTTACAATCCTGACACCTTCTGAACACACGGCGCACAAAACAAGACGCTTACATGCTTTAAATCAGGGGCGCTCAGACTTTTTCTGCAGGTGAGCTACTTTTCAATTGACCAAGTCGAGGAGATCTACCTCATTCCTATTTATAATTTATATTTATTTATTTATGAAAGAGACATTTTTGTTAACAAGTTAATGATAATACAAACATGTTTAACACATACATAGATTCCTTTCTTTCATGAAGACAAGAATATAAGTTGGTGTTATACCTGATTCTGATGACTTGCATTGATTGGAATCAGACAGTGGTGCTGATAACGTCCGCATTTTCAAATGGAGGAAAAAAACAAGTCCTCCTTTCTGTCCAATACCACATGAAAGTGGTTGGATTTGGCATCTCATTTGTCCAACTTGCATACTGGTTTTTAAACACTTTGTTATGAGAGTAGCATATGTGTGTGGCCCTTTAATGTCTGGCAGCAGGTGAGTGACGTCAGCGAGTGTGCGGGTGGGCAAGCAAGTGAGAAAGCGGTCGCTGAGGGCGGGGGAGAAGTACATTGGCATCAAACTCCGTAGCTTGCTAGCTTTCTGAGACTATTATTTTGTTAGCACAGGCAGGATGAAACAGGTCTTTTATGGTGAAGACAAGAAGTGTGCAGTCGCTCTTTAGAGTTTTGACAGTAGGTACGGAGTCTCTAGAAATAAAATGTGTTTCTCTGCGTCCGCCCTGTTAGTGATTTTTTTCTTAAATATGAGCTCGCAGCAGCCAGCGTCATCTCACAAGATCCTCGGGTGCCGAGAATGTCAAACAACTGACGAAAGTGAAGTCTTGGTATGATTAATGATTGCTCATTTTTATGTACATTTTTTAATGCCTGGCTTGAGATCGACTAACACACCCTCCGAGATCGACCAGTCGATCGCGATCGACGTAATGGGCACCCCTGTCTTAAATGCACATCCTGGAGTACATCTAGAGCGGTGTTTTGCAACCTTTTTTGAGCCAAGACTCATCTTTTTATTGAAAAGAATCCAGACGGAGACTATCCGGCGTGGCGCAGTGGGGAAGGTGGCCGTGCGCAACCCGAGCGTCCCTGGTTCAAATCCCACCTAGTACCAACCTCGTCACGTCCGTTGTGTCCTGAGCAAGACAATTCACCCTTGCTCCTGATGGGTGCTGGTTGGCGCCTTGCATGGCAGCTCCCTCCATCAGTGTGTGAATGGGTAAATGTGGAAGTAGTGTCAAAGCGCTTTGAGTACCTTGAAGGTAGAAAAGCGCTATACAAGTACAACCCATTTATCGTTTATCCATCCATCCATTTTCTACCGCTTATTCCCTTTTGGGGTTGCGGGGGGCGCTGGCGCCTATCTCAGCTACAATCGGGCTGAAGGCGGGGTACACCCTGGACAAGACGCCACGTCATTGCAGCGCCAACACAGACAGACAGACAACATTCACACTCACATTCACACACTAGGGACCATTTAGTGTTGCCAATCAACCTATCCCCAGGTGCATGTCTTTGGAGGTGGGAGGGGCCTATCCCCAGGTGCATGTCTTTGGAGGTGGGAGGGGCCTATCCCCAGGTGCATGTCTTTGGAAGTGGGAGGAAGCCGGAGTACCCGGAGGGAACCCACGCAGTCACGGGGAGAACATGCAAACTCCACACAGAAAGATCCCAAGCCTGGATTCGAACCCAGGACTGCAGGAACTTCGTATTGTGAGGCAGACGCACTAACCCCTCGGCCACCGTGAAGCCCCTATTTATCATTTATTTATAATATATTTATCATTTATTAGAGATGTCGGATTTTTTGGCCGATAATATCGGCAGCCCGATATTATCGGCCAAAAAATGCTTTAAAATGCAATATCAGAATTTATCGGTACTTCAAAAAGTAAAATGTATGACTTTTTAAAACGCCGCTGTACGGACTGGTACACGAGCGTAGCGAGAAGTACAGAGCGCCAATAAACCTTGAAGGCACTGCCTTCGTTCTATCCTCCTTCTCCTCTTTTATACAGCGAGAGGAGAGACGTTAATCATCTACAGGAGCGCGATCCATAAACCTGATTTTGTTTGTGGCGTCGCTCCCGGCACGCCCCGCCTCGCCGCTCGCTCGCCATCCCCACCTCCTCACCGCCATCTTGGGCCGGGCTCTAGCGTGCCCTGCCTCTCTGTCCGAACCGTCGGCTCCGCCTCTCCACAGTGACGCTTGAGGTCGTCCAACTTCCATTCAGTCCACATTTTCCCTCGGAAAACTCATTTGCTACTTTAGCTTCGCAGCGTGTTTTGCAGAGTAGACCCTTCTCACTCGAAAAAGAAAAACACCTCACCCGGTTTCATCGCTTGTTCTTCTATTTGAACATACTCCGACAGCCATTCCATCTTAAAAGAACCAAATTTCTTTTTTACAAGGGCTCGGCGAGTGCATGTGTCGCTGCCCGTTTGTTTGACCACGATAAGGAGTTATTGTCAACATCAATAGTGTCAATGTTATGATTGGCTGAGTAGTGTAAGTGAACCGAGTCGTATCATTGGCTGGACACCTGTCACGCACTGAGTTACGTTGCAAAATGCTACAGAAAACTAAATTCTTCTTCTTATTCAATCAATCAATCAATCAATCAATGTTTATTTATATAGCCCCAAATCACAAATGTCTCAAAGGACTGCACAAATCATTACGACTACAACATCCTCGGAAGAACCCACAAAAGGGCAAGGAAAACTCACACCCAGTGGGCAGGGAGAATTCACATCCAGTGGGACGCCAGTGACAATGCTGACTATGAGAAACCTTGGAGAGGACCTCAGATGTGGGCAACCCCCCCCCCTAGGGGATTGAAAGCAATGGATGTCGAGCGGGTCTAACATGATACTGTGAAAGTTCAATCCATAGTGGCTCCAACACAGCCGCGAGAGTTCAGTTCAAAGCGGATCCAAGACAGCAGCGAGAGTCCCGTCCACAAGAAACCATCCCAAGCGGAGGCGGATCAGCAGCGTAGAGATGTCCCCAACCGATACACAGGCGAGCGGTCCATCCTGGGTCTCGACTCTGGACAGCCAGTACTTCATCCATGGTCATCGGACCGGACCCCCTCCACAAGGGAGGGGGGGACATAGGAGAAAGAAAAGAAGCGGCAGATCAACTGGTTTAAAAAGGAGGTCTATTTAAAGGCTAGAGTATACGGATGAGTTTTAAGGTGAGACTTAAATGCTTCTACTGAGGTAGCATCTCAAACTGTTAGCCCGCAGACTTTTTTTGGGCTCTAGGAATCACTAATAAGCCGGAGTCTTTTGAAGGCAGATTTCTTGCCGGGACATATGGTACAATACAATCGGCAAGATAGGCTGGAGCTAGACCGTGTAGTATTTTATACGTAAGTAGTAAAACCTTAAAGTCACATCTTAAGTGCACAGGAAGCCAGTGCAAGTGAGCCAGTATAGGTATATATGTATGTATATATGTATATAAAGGTATATACAGTATAGGTATATATGTATGTATATATGTATATATGTATGTATATACGTATATAAAGGTATATACAGTATAGGTATATATGTATGTATATATGTATATATGTATATATGTATGTATATACGTATATAAAGGTATATACAGTATAGGTATATATGTATGTATATATGTATATATGTATGTATATACGTATATAAAGGTATATACAGTATAGGTATATATGTATGTATATACGTATATAAAGGTATATACAGTATAGGTATATATGTATGTATATATGTATATAAAGCTATATACAGTATAGGTATATATGTATGTATATACGTATATAAAGGTATATACAGTATAGGTATATATGTATGTATATAAAGGTATATACAGTATAGGTATATATGTATGTATATATGTATATAAAGGTATATACAGTATAGGTATATATGTATGTATATATGTATATAAAGGTATATACAGTATAGGTATATATGTATGTATATATGTATATAAAGGTATATACAGTATAGGTATATATGTATGTATATATGTATATAAAGGTATATACAGTATAGGTATATATGTATGTATATATGTATATAAAGCGGCAGATCAAGTGGTCTAAAAAGGGGGGCTATTTCAAGGCAAGAGTATACAAATGAGTTTTAAGATGAGACTTAAATGCTTTTACTGAGGTAGCATCTCGAACTGTTGCTGCTAGAACATTCCAGAGTACTGGAGCCCGAACGGAAAACGCTCTATAGCCCGCAGACTTTTTTTGGGCTCTAGGAATCACTAATAAGCCGGAGTCTTTTGAAGGCAGATTTCTTGCCGGGACATATGGTACAATACAATCGGCAAGATAGGATGGAGCTAGACCGTGTAGTATTTTATACGTAGTATTATTATTATTTTTTTTAATTATTATTATTATCAGACAAAGATGTAAAAGTGGTGAATGTGTTAAAGATCAAACCTGTAAAAAGTCCCTGCGGCGCCGTTCAGTCCTTTTCTTTAGATATTTGCCCATTTAATTACACGTAAGGACATTAAGGAGCAACTTTAAGTATTGCAGTTCATGAACTGTTTTTGAAAATGACTCCTAATATAATTAACTCCTGTCATTAGGCCTAATCCCCGCAGGCTGCGGAGGGAATGCGTCCTTAAAGACGTGGCGTCCACGCATTCATCCTTCTCCGGCAGGAAGGTTGGACCAGGAAGTCCTCAATGAAATAATTGTCTTTTTTAAAAAAAAAAATTTTCCGGGGCAGGGAGCACAATACAAGCCCATTAAGAGCTGCAAGAATGAGGAATATTCGGGCGCCGACACAGAAGAGAACTGGAGTCGAAAAAGGAGGAGCGGAAGTACATTGAGACAAATGTCCTCAGTCAGAGAGAGGCTGGGTAAAAAAACTCACTGATGATCTTTCCTGACCACATTAACCCCGCGTTCACTCGCGCTGTCAGATCCTGCTCCACTGAAGAATGCTGCCTAATTACAGCAGATATTTTACGTCAGAAATGCTGAGCGCTAATTAAATCAAGTTGCGCGTTAGCGACGGGAACGCCGCGCCTTCATCAAAAATGCATGCCCTTCCCCGGCAAGACGGCGGCGATTTCCAAAAAGGGGTTGGGCCTCGCACCTTGACGGCTGAGCCATGCCTTGCTTAGCGTCGCCCCCGACGAGGTCGAGGACGTCTCACTTTTGTCCACGCCGGCCTTTAATCAGGCTCCAGCCGAGCCGTCGACAAACTGACCGCTGGTTTTTTGCATGATATGATTACACCTACGCCGGCGTGCTGTGCTGCGTCGCGAATTAGCCTCCCTCCTCCAGAAAATGTGTAATGAGCGATGTACCCTGCACCCAGCTGGGGCCCGTCGGACTCGGCCATGATCCGGCATCCTAATCAGCTGTCAGCCCAAAAAAAAAGAAGAAAAAAAAAAAAAAAGCTACCGTTGTCGGCATGTTAGAATCTGTGTTTGTGCATATCAAAAGATTTCCACATTGGCAAAACACATAATCACTTCCCCCTTAGTGGGAGGGAGGGGAGGCGGGGGTCTGATGCTTTCCTTTCAATGTCGGAGCCAACCAACACGGTCACATGACCGGCAGAACCTTCTAAAAGGCGACACATGGAAGTGTTCCTGGAGTGCTTTTACGCTAGACCTGAGGTCGGCAAGTGAATTTTTGCTTCATCTGACGTCACACGGACAAAGATAACACCTTATGGAACAAAAGTCTGTCGTCAGATGAAACAAAAATGGAGCCAGCAATATGTTTGGAGGATAAAGGTGAGGAATTTAGTCCCAGGCACACTATCCCTACCGTCAAGCATGGTGGTGGTAGTATTATGCCCTGGGCCTCTTTGGCTGCCAATGGAACTGGTACTTTACAGAGAGTAAATGGGACAATGAAAAATTCTTCAGGACAAGCTAAAGTCATCAGCCCGGAAGTTGGGTCTTGGGTGCAGTTGGGTGTTCCAACAGGACAATGACCCCAAACACACCTCAAAAGTGATGAAGGAATGGCTAAATCAGGCTGGAATTGAGGCTTTAGAATGGCCTTCTGAAAAGTTCTGGTTTAAACGTGTGGACAATGCTGAAGAAACAAGTCCATGTCAAAAAAACAACAAATTGCTCCTGGGATTAAAGGCCTCACCTTTTTAGTCCCAGGAACACCACCCTTACCGTCAAGCATGGTGGTGGTAGGATTATGCTCTGGGCCTGTTTTGCTGCCAAAGGAACTGGTACTTTACAGAGAGTAAATGGGACAATGAAAAATTCTTCAGGACAAGCTCGGAGGTTGGGTCTTGGGCGCAGTTGGGTGTTCCAACAGGACAATGACCCCAAACACACCTCAAAAGTGGTAAAGGAATGGCTAAATCAGGCTGGAATTGATGTTTTAGAATGGTCTTCTGAAAAGTCCTGGTTTAAACGTGTGGACAATGCTGAAGAAACAGGTCCATGTCAGGAAACCAACAAATTGCTCCTGGGATTAAAGGCCCCACCTTTTTAGTCCCAGGAACACCACCCTTACCGTCAAGCATGGTGGTGGTAGTATTATGCTCTGGGCCTCTTTGGCTGCCAATGGAACTGGTACTTTACAGAGAGTAAATGGGACAGTGAAAAATTATTCAGGACAAGCTCGTAGGTTGGGTCTTGTGTGCAGTTGGGTGTTCCAACAGGACAATGACCCCAAACACACCTCAAAAGTGGTAAAGGAATGGCTAAATCAGGCTGGAATTGAGGTTCTAGAATGGCCTTCTGAAAAGTCCTGGTTTAAACATGTGGACAATGCTGAAGAAACAAGTCCATGTCAGAAAAACAACAAATTGCTCTTGGGATTAAATGCCTCACCTTTTTAGTCCAAGGAACACCACTCCTACCGTCAAGCATGGTGGTGGTAGGATTATATTCTGGGCCTGTTTGGCTGCCAATGGAACTGGTACTTTACAGAGAGTAAATGGGACAATGAAAAATTCTTCAGGAAAAGCTCGGAGGTTGGGTCTTGGGTGCAGTTGGGTGTTCCAACAGGACAATGACCCCAAACACACCTCAAAAGTGGTAAAGGAATGGCTAAATCAGGCTGGAATTGATGTTCTAGAATGGTCTTCTGAAAAGTCCTGGTTTAAACATGTGGACAATGCTGAAGAAACAAGTCCATGTCAGAAAAACAACAAATTGCTTTTGGGATTAAATGCCTCACCTTTTTAGTCCAAGGAACACCACTCCTACCGTCAAGCATGGTGGTGGTAGTATTATGCTCTGGGCCTGTTTGGCTGCCAATGGAACTGGTACTTTACAGAGAGTAAATGGGACAATGAAAAATTCTTCAGGACAAGCTCGGAGGTTGGGTCTTGGGTGCAGTTGGGTCTTCCAACAGGACAATGACCCCAAACACACCTCAAAAGTGGTAAAGGAATGGCTAAATCAGGCTGGAATTGAGGTTCTAGAATGGCCTCCCGAAAAGTCCTGGTTTAAACGTGTGGACAATGCTGAAGAAACAAGCCCATGTCAGAAAAACAACAAATTGCTCCTGGGATTAAAGGCCTCACCTTTTTAGTCCCAGGAACACCACTCCTACCATCAAGCATGGTGGTGGTAGTATTATGCTCTGGGCCTGTTTGGCTGCCAATGGAACTGGTACTTTACAGAGGGTAAATGGGACAATGAAAAGGGAAAATTACCTCCAAATTCTTCAGGACAAGCTAAAGTCATCAGCCCGGAAGTTGGGTCTTGGGTGCAGTTGAGTGTTCCAACAGGACAATGACCCAAAACACACCTCAAAAGTGGTAAAGGAATGGCTAAATCAGGCTAGAATGAAGGTTTTAGAATTGCCTTCCCAAAGTCTTGACTTAGAACATGTGGACAATGCTGAAGAAACAAGTCCATGTCAGAAAACCAACACATTTAGCTGAACTGCACCAATTTTGTGGTCAAAAATGTAAGCAGAAGCTTGTGCATGGCTAGCAAAAGTGTCTTATTGCAGTGAAACTTGCCAAAGGACATGTAAACAAATATTAACATTGCTGTACGTATACTTTTGATTACTCACATTTTCAGTAGAGCCATAATAAATTCATAAAAGAAGTAAACATGTTTGCTTCTTTTATGTTTTTGTGACCAACTATCACTCTATCACAAAAAATGAGAGTTGTAGAAATGATTGTAAACTCAAGACATGATGACATGATGTTCTTTACAAGCAGTTGTGGTTCCAGGGTTGAAAAAATGGGGAAAAAAATGAAAACGCTTCCGTTGTCGACATGTTAGAATCTGTGTTTGTGCATATTAGAAGATGTCCACAGAAAACACTTCCCCGTTAGTGTGGGGGGTGGGGGGTGGTTAAGAGGGGAGGAGTATATTTACAGCTAGAATTCACTGAAAGTCAAGTATTTCTTATATGTATATATATATATATATATATATATATATATATATATATATATATATATATATATGTATAATTAAAAGAAATACTTGTATTTCAGTGTTCATTTATTTACACATATACACACACATAAAACTCATCTACTCATTGTTGAGTTAAGGGTTGATTTGTCCATCCTTGTTCTATTATCTGTCGCTATTTTTCTAACCATATGCATGTACAATAGATGGCAGTATTGTCCTGTTTAAGAGTGTCACAACATTGCTGTTTACGGCAGACGAACTGCTTTACGGTAGATGAAAATGTGACTGCTGTTGTTGTGTGTTGTTTCCGCGCTGGGAGGATGTTAATGAAACTGCCGAACGATAAACCCACATAAGAAACCAAGAACTCGCCCTCGATCATTCTACAGTTATAACCTCATTGGGCAGACACGCTGTTTATATTGTGGGAAAGCGGACGTGAAAACAGGCGGTCCTCACCCAGGTCCGCCTGAATTTCGGGAGATTTTCGGGAGAAAATTTGTCCCGGGAGGTTTTCGGGAGAGGCGCTGAATTTCGGGAGTCTCCCGGAAAATCAGGTAGGGTTGACAGGTATGTATGTGAGTCAAAGCAGGTGGCCAAATACTTTTGGCGATATAGTGTATGTCAATTACCTGCACTGTTAACCACCTCTTGCTAGCAGTTTTTCACAACTTAGAATTAACATTAAAGAGGGACGTGCGTTTTTTGTCTCACATAAGGATTGTGAATGACAGGAAAAATTCCAAAAAAGTGCATTTTCTTTTGAAACTTACAGTTTTTAGTCACCGGGGTGTTTTCTGCTCTGCTAAACTGAAGCTGGGAAAAAAAAAAATGTTGATTTATTTTGCAGCAGATGTACTTCACTGAGCCTGTTTTCATACATCACATCTGAGCCTTCTTCCTCTGACTTTTTCTTTTTTTACTGCTGCTTTTATTTTGAAAAGAATGGCACGTAAATAAAGGCCGAGCTTGGCTTAATTTTCAAGATATTCTCGCGTTTGTAGAATATTTATTCATGATAATACGGGCGAGGAGATGCAGAAACATTAGGCGAGTGTCTTTCATCAGCATCTTCCTCGCGGGCTCCCCTCCTCTTCAGCACCGCTGGCACCGGGCTGCACCACCTGCTCCGGGCCTCGCTCCGCCCGGGCCAGAATGAACAGCTGGCCGCTCTTCTGACACTCTGATTGGTTAATCCCTGCTGGACACTCGGGCCTTCTCCTCCCCGCATGTCATTGAACTTTCTCTCGCCCGACGCCAGGTCCTCCTCGCATCTTTGGACGCGCCTGTCCCTCATACTCCATACTGAGGTGTGTACATTATTAAATGGGGTCAAAAGCATGTCGGTCTCGCCTACTTTTACTTCATCAATGATGATAATTTGCATCGAGCCCATGGTATTACCACCACTGTATATTTCTTTTAAAAAAACATTATCGTGTCGTCGCTCGGGTTCAATGGACCACCCAGGAAGGACATTGCTTCTGAGCAGGTTTGACTTCCAAATAAAGCTTTGTCTTCGCGTCGGATTGGTTTTCAGCTGCTCCTCTCCACTGCTCATTCACGGTCCACTCTTCAACCGCCGTTGTCGTCGTCCTCGTCTGCTCTTTGGTGCGCTTGCTCTACAGTCGCTGCTGCGGACTCTCCTCCTCCTTCTGCCCCGATCTCTCCTCCTTCTCCCGTTTTATACACTAAGAGGAGAAATGACTGTGACCAGGTGCGCGACCCACGCACCTGATCTCGTCTGCGGCGTCGCTCCCGGCACGCCCCGCCTCTCCGCCTCCTAGCCGCCATCTTGGGCCGGGCTCCAGCGTGCCCTGCCCCGCTGCTCGTTCGCCGGCTCCGCCTCTCCACAATTATTTATCACAAATGTTCACAATTCTCGATGAATAAATTGAATATATTTATAGAATTGATGTAGTTTGTTTTTCAGATGTACTTTACATGTAAACTTGCACAATTAAGCATATGTGAATTTTGAAAAGGCCTATTAAAAATAAAAAAAATTGTAAAAAAAAAATATATAATAATAATCACATATTACTACAATAATAAACACAATTTAAAAAAACACAAAGCTGAAATATATTGGCCTACAGTAAAAGCATTTTTTTGAACTTTTTGACAAAATAAAAACTTTTTTTTATGGCAATTGAGTGAAATCAAATTTAAAAAATGTTCTAAAAAAATCATGCTACTATCAGTTCTCCTCATATTGTCTGGCATTCAAAATATTTTCCTTAATAATTCACTGCAAAAAGTCAGTGTTCAAAAACAAGAAAAAAAAATACAAAAATGAGGGGTGTTTGATGTGAAGTAAGCAAAATGATCTGCCAATAAAACAAGAAAATTTGGCTTGTCAAGACTTTCCAAAACAAGTAAAATTAGCTAACTTCAATGAACCCTAAAACACCTTAAAATAAGTATATTCTCACTAATAACAAGTGCACTTCTCTTGGTAAAAAAACACATTTTTCTCAATATGTTGAAAAATATTCTTAAATGAAGTAAATGCTAGTGCCATTATCTTGACATCATGATATGCACTCGGCATCAAATTTCTTGAAACCTGCAAACTTATACTAAAAACTAGTTTATTGTTCTTAATAGGATGGAAACAAGGCAAGCACTTGTTACTCTCGGGGTCTCCTAGGCGCTCAGGCAAAATAATATGGCCAGGAAATGCATTTTTCCATCCATAACATGACATCATCGCGCCAAGTGCATGCTCTTTTAGTCAATTAGTGCGCTAGGAATAAATATATATATATATATATATATATATATATATATATATATATATACATCCCTATATACATATATATATATATATATATATATATATATATATATATATACATCCCTATATATATATATATATATATATATATACATCCATATATATATATATATATATATATATATATATATATATATATATATATATATATATATATATAGATGTATATATATATTTAACATGTGACATATCTAACTATTTAGAACAGATATAGTTCATGCACATTCAGATGAATTATTCAAAATTACAAAAAAAAAAATTGCCAAGGGGGCTGGCTGTAAAAAAAAAAATATATATATATATATATATATATATATATATATATATATTTTTTTTTTTTTTTTTTTTTTTTTACAGCCAGCCCCCTGGCAATTTTTTTTTTGTAATATATATAGATATATGTATTTGTTTTTTTTTACAGCCAAAATTACAAAGAAAAAAAAAATGTATATATATATATATATATATATATATATATATTTTTTTTTTTTACAGGCAGCCCCTTGGCAATTTTTCTTTTTTTTTTGTAATTTTGGCTGTAAAAAAAAAAAAAAAACATATATATATATATATATTTTTTTTTTTTTATAGCCAGCCCCTTGGCAATTTTTCTTTTTATTGTAATTTTGAATAATTCATCTGAATGTGCATGAACTATTTCTGTTCTAAAGTTACAAATGTCACATGTTAAATGTTTAAAATATTAACAGTTTGCTGTACTGTGCCAACTGTACTAATATAAGAGTACATCTTTTCTATTGTTTCATTGAAAATAAAACAGCAAAGTCCATTTGGCTGTCATCTGTTTTAATTATGAGACACACTTGTGTCAAAGTCATGATTTTTTTTTTCATGCTTGAAATAAGTAATGATTACTTTAAAAAAGTCGTTTTTTGCAACACTTGATATTCTAGTTCCAAGCATGTTTTACTCAATATAGGTCATCACATCTCAGCAACAAGCTGTAATATCTTACTGACATCATTTAGGAGCAAAACACATAAAACAAGTAAAAGACTCTAACATAAAATCTGCTTAGTGAGAAAAATGATCTTATTAGACAGAAAATAGGCAAATATCAGCCTTATTTGGAATATTTCATCTTACTTAGATTACTTAGATCTTACTTACCAACCTCAATGTTTGCATATTTCAAGCTGAAGAAAAAAAGGGTCAAAGGTCAGGATAGGTGTGAAAAATTCTGAACCGATTCCGAACCGCCGCTGTCAAGTGGATCTGTTATCCTACTTTGTCGGCTGAAAAGAGTCCCGTGTCTGCTTTTACGTTGACTGGCACGATTAGCCGAGGCCCCCCCATTCTGATTGCAATGAACGCGGACGCCATCGATTCCCAGCGCTTTTTAATTTATTATCGAATGACGGATAGGCTTCTCAGTGGCATATTTGACCACTGAGAAGCGATCCCCGTTTTGGGGGCTTTTGTCACATGGGCCGCACTGGGGAAAAAAAAAAGGGCATACGCTCACTTTACTGACGTGTTAAATTCCTCTAAAAAAAAACAAAAAAAAGATACATCCTGTCTGCTTTGAGAGCGTTTAACACCGTCGTGGTCGAGCCATATGCCCGGCCCAGATTGGCCGTGTGCTTTTGGACAGCTGAGCTGCCGTGATTCACTTCAGGGACTCATAGAGACCAGAGCTAAGTGTACGTTTAGCCCCAGGCCACAGCACACACACACACACACACACACACACACACACACACACACACACACACACTAACAGCGCCATTGACTCCTTTGCATTGACAACACTCTCCGGTCTTCTTCTAATCAGCATCACCTTCCTCTTTGCTGCCGCCAACATCAGCAAAGTTAGGTAGCCAACAAATTTAAACACACAACATATGTTAGTACCTAACCTCTAGAATATAAGTAGCGTATTTCCTTGAATTGCCGCCGGGTATATAGTATGCACTTGCCTAGAACTACTGTCGGGTCAAACTCGTTTCACAAAATATTATTTTTATCAACCCATGTCTAGAATTTCCGCAGGGTCAAACTAATTTCGCCAAATAATTAACATATGCCTAGAATTTCCACAGGGTCAAACTCGTCACGTCACGAGTGACACTTCACCTGTCATCATTTTCAAAATGAAGAAGGAAGATTTCAATAATTCAAAATCGCATAAAAGGAAGAAGATTAAGAGCTATTCAGTAGGATTTAAGGTCCAAGCTATTGAGTATGCTATTATGTTAGATCCACTATGGACTGGACTCTCACACTATTATGTTAGATCCACTATGGACTGGACTCTCACACTATTATGTTAGATCCACTATGGACTGGACTCTCACACTATTATGTTAGATCCACTATGGACTGGAATCTCAAACTATTATGTTAGATCCACTATGGACTTGACTCTCACTATTATGTTAGATCCACTATGGACTGGACTCTCACACTATTATGTTAGATCCACTATGGACTGGACTCTCACACTATTATGTTAGATCCACTATGGACTGGACTCTCACACTATTATGTTAGATCCACTATGGACTGGACTCTCACACTATTATGTTAGATCCACTATGGACTGGACTCTCACACTATTATGTTAGATCCACTATGGACTGGACTCTCACACTATTATGTTAGATCCACTATGGACTGGACTCTCACTATTATGTTAGATCCACTATGGACTGGACTCTCACACTATTATGTTAGATCCACTATGGACTGGACTCTCACTATTATGTTAGATCCACTATGGACTGGACTCACACACTATTATGTTAGATCCACTATGGACTGGACTCTCACACTATTATGTTAGATCCACTATGGACTGGACTCTCACTATTATGTTAGATCCACTATGGACTGGACTCTCACACTATTATGTTAGATCCACTATGGACTGGAATCTCACTATTATGTCAGACCCATTCGACGTCCATTGCATGCGGTCTCCCCTACAGGGGGGGTTTACCCACATTTGCGGTCCTCTCAAAGTTTCTCATAGTCATTCTCATTGACGTCCTACTGGGTTGTGAGTTTTTCCTTGCCCTTATGTGGGCGCTGAACCACGGATGTTGTGGTTTTTGCAGCCCTTTGAGACACCTGTGATTTAGGGCTAAATAAATAAACATTGATTGATTGAGGTGAACACAATCAGCAACTATGGCAACCAAAATAAACTCAGAGGTGCACAAACAGGAACTAAAGGAGTCCAAAACTAATGGAAATGACAAAATATTATCCGGACCACGAATTATGACAAATGCATTACTCAAAATATTTTATCCATGCATCCATTTTCTACCGCTTGTCCCTTTTTGGTCCAAACGGGGGTACTGGAGCCTTTTTTAGCTGCAAGTCGCCAGCTCATCTTAGTCCAGAATGTTCTGAGCGCAATAATAATTAAAGAGGATTTAAGGACGATGTTTAAAGGCATTATTCATGACAACAATGGATAGGAAGGAGGTGGAACAAAAGCAGACAAACAGCAAAATGCAGAAGCCAGCAGACAGTTTGGTGTTTTGTAATTTGGCTACTTTTATTCGAGCAGGGTCATTTTTCAAGAGAAATTACAAATCAAAAGTTCAATAATACTTTTACAAAGACATTTCAGGAAAGATTCTTCTTCAGTCATGATATCATACATAGTATTTAACAGTCCCTCTTCATTTTTTTTTTTAGCTTAAAAAAAGAAACAAAAGATGAAGAAAGTGGAATTTTTTTTTTTCTTTTCAGTCGAAAATACAGTGTTTTCACAATTGTATAAAAGTTCCCAAATTTGACATTTTTGTTTTCCATTATGTGGAAAATAGAGGAAATAAAATAAAATAAGATTAAAATTCGCATTTCACAATGTTTCAAAACACAATAAATGCTCTCTTTACGTAAATTTGCCCTATGATCGACACATGTTCCTTTTTACTAAAATATATCTATATATTGAAGACCTATAGTACTGTACACAACAGTATGAAATAAATAAAATTAGGAAATATAAAATGGGCCACATAAATAATCTTTTTTTTTTTCTTCCCAACCGACAAATAAGATGAATGCAATTTGCTGTATTCCAAAAAAAAAAAAAGAAAAGAAAAGAAGAGGTTTGGTGTAACACTGACAAATAAACATTGCACGACATAATGTAAACTAAGTAACTGCTGCCTAGAGTCTTAATACTGACACGGGTGCTGCAGACAACAACGGTAAACCATCCCATAATACAGAAGCTGGTGAAATAAACGAAACAACAACAAAAAAAAACAACCTTTCTTGACACAATACGAGGGTGGCACTTGCAGA